>NC_034601.1:28476553-28490125 GCF_900095145.1 Mus pahari | reverse complement strand
AACTGCTAAAGCACAGAAAACCAATTTAACTTAATTTTATGTGACTGTCAATGAATTGAGAAATTCTGTCTACTTAAATGGAAAAAACATCAGGATTTGTTCAACTTCAAAAGGTTCAGAACCCAGTATACATTTTTCAACACAAAAGGACACTATACATCTAGAGAGATGATAGATAGATAGATAGATAGATAGATAGATAGATAGATAGATAGATAGATAGATAGATAGAAAGAAAGAAGACAAACAGACAGATGGACAGTGTCTAACTGGATATATAGTATCCTTTTGTGTATATGTGTATACACACATATATCCACATAGGTATAAGTATACTTTCATTTGTATGTTTAATAACTACTTCAAAAGGATTTATACCTTGGCTGTGATGGATGAGGAGCTGAGCAAATAAAAGGTGTGCATACATTTTTACAGACTGAAAATTTTTTTAGTCAGATAAGAGTTACTGCTGTTATTTTCTTATATTTTAAAAAAGAGAAAATTAAGTTCTCCGGTAATCCAACAGAATCTGGATTTTGTCTCAGTCTAGGATCTATAAGGATACTATAGAACTATTACAAGAATGGGGAAGGAAGATGGGAGAAAAGACAACACCTCGTCTATTGAGAGTGCCTTGCAATTAAGAATGTTGTGAGTCAGGTCTGGACAGTTAGCAGTGTAAGCTCACCTTTAGCCTCATGAATTCTAACTTACCAACAACTTACTCAGCATGCAGCATTTAACCACCTCCTGTCTGTCAGACACATGGTCCCTTTTAACATTACCGAGGAAAGAAAAAGATGACAAAAACCTGATGTGAAGAAGCATAGAAAACTCTAAGAGGATGCCAGGTGTAGTGGAGAACAGGAGTCGGGAGCAGGAGGATAGAGAGTCCAAGGGCAGCCTGGGCTACTCAGCAAGAACTTGAAGCCAAGGAGAGGGAAAGAAAGCAGGATCAGGTCAGGAGGCATCTAGCCAGGAAGTGGGAAACAACTTTGGAGGCAAAAAGCATATAGAAAGTAAGCTGAGAATGGTGGTGCACTAACCCAGCACTCGAGAAGTAGAGGCAGGTAGATCTCTGTGTGGCCAAGGCTAGCCTGGTCTATACTGGGAGTTCCAGGACAGCCAGGGTGATGGAGACCCTATCTCAACACTTCTCTTCACACACACAAAACAAAAAAAGAAAGAGAACGAAAGAAAGCCAAGAGACTGGCCAACATAAGATCTACAGAGGACCATAGGAAGTGACTCGGGCCTATAAACCATAGCTTCTTCAACCTAGAAAAGACAAGTAGGGAAGGATAAATAGCTTTAATCTTTAGTGTATCTTTTTATTTTAAATCCAGGAAGACAGTTCCGCCTATACTGAATGCAAATCAATGATAATTAGTATGCAAATTATACAGGGTTTTTTGGGTTCTGGGCTAATTGCCAACATGGTCAACAATGCTTCAAGTCTATGTACCCAAGTCATGGAAGGGACACATTTGGCAGGAGAATGGAAGTGGGTGTCACAGTTTCCTGAACAGTCAGTGAGAATAAAAGTTTGATTTCTGGCCAGTCAAGTTTAAAATTTTTTTCACTTCCTCCAAGTCACATAATAATAATGCAAGTTAACACTGTACAAAAAGAAAATACACAAACCCTCTCAAAATAGAATTCAAAATATGCAAAACAGAATGATGCTAAGTATTATATATCATAAGAAAGACAATAATACCAGGCTTTCCTCTTTTCACATACTTTGATAAAAATGAGTGCCAAAAGCTATGCAGTTCACTGGCTTTCTGCAGCACAGCAACCACAAGGAAAGGTTTCGTCAGGCATAACTGTGAAGCGGATGTAATCCTGACTGTACAAAGCCCGTCATGGACAGTTACTGCTTACTGCACTGACTGCACTTGCTGTCTTCATTCAGACCTTCATAAAAGATAGAATTATGTGGATGAGACGGATACTACTCATCTTATGGGCAAACATAAGATCCAGTGTATTTATAAGTTCAAGCAGAAATACCAAGTTCTTAGAAATTTTAAATTTAATTTTCTTTTCCTCCGTTAGGCCAGTAACGATATTTTTGTTTACGGACAAAGTAAAATCCATCTTGCCACAAGCAAACATGGACAAAGTAAAATCCATCTTGTCACAAGCAAACATCAGTGGTTTTTCCAGTTTGCAATCTGTTTGAAATACACCCACTTGAACTTGCCTGTGTCATCCACTGCTCTAACTCCAATGTCCAGGCTTGGAGTCTGGGGCACAGTGGGGATTTTGTTAACTGTCCCTGAGATAGTTAGCTGCCTGCTATCCATACCAAATAACCCCCACAACTTACCACTTAAACATCTTTTGGCCTTCATGCTCCTCCCCCATGGAGCAGCTACCATTCTAAGACAAAGACCAGGCCTGACTGCTGTAGCACACTAACTCTGGCCAGACCATCTTCTTCAGCACTTGACTTGGTCTTGTTTATATCCTTTAGGATCTTCTCAAATTACGACCCAATAGTTTGAGACAATTGCTCTGAAGATTAGCAACCTTACTTGCTATTAGTACCAAAAACTATTATTTTTGCTTTGCTTTCCCTCCTACTCACCATATGATCACCATTACAGCACAAAGGGCTGCAGGTTCATGTTTAGGATGTGGGAGACAGCACTTTATAGTTTTAGTTGGGGATTGTTTTGAAGGAAGACTCTGGCTCTGCAGGACAGAGTCATGGTCCCCAAAACTGGAATTACAGGTATGGTCCTCTAAGCCCAACTCTGACAGCAGCAGCTCTGGGAGCTTTAGTTTCTTCTTGCCCTTCTACTTCAGCAGAAACAGGACGTTTTAAAGACCCAACAGTCAGACTCTCCTATTACCAAGTCAACAAATTAGCAATAATTTAAATATCCAACTCAATTTATATTTGATTGTGTTAAACTAAATTTACAGAAAGACAAACTGGTATCAAATGGAATTCCCTAGCTATTCTATATCCCTAATCTTATAGTTCATTGTTCATTATGTATTTTTTTGTTTGAGACAAATTTGTTCCTAGCTAGTGTTACATATATAGAGTTTTACACGCACACACGAAGAGAGCAAGAGAGATGTCAGGAATGAGGATGCCCACCCCCCTTTTTTGAGACAGGTTTTCTCTGTGTAGCCTTGGCTGTCCTGGAACTAACTTTGTAGACCAGGCTGGCCTCGAACTCAGAAATTTGCCTGCCTCTGCCTCCCGAGTGCTGGGATTAAAGGTGTGCATCACCACTGCCCGGCCAAAATGTGTAGCCCAGGCTGGCCTCAAACTCGTGATCCTCCTGCCTCTGCCTCCTTCAGCAAATCCTACTGGCGTGCACCACCACTCTTAACACATGTCTTTTTGTTAAGGCCTAAAGTCTGCTTATTCAATTGAAAGAATTCACACCAGGATCATTAACACTCCTCCATTAGAAAAGGTTCTTCTCAAAAGACAAACACAGCTGTTAGCATTCTGTGTGTATACTACTAAAATTATCCATGACATTTTAATCTAACAGACTACGGATATTATAATACCTTAACTTAACATTAACTTTTATCAACATTTAAGCCACTCAAACTTAAGAAAATGTAGAGGAAATGATTTAGAACTGTGTTTTTCAACCTGTGGGTAATTCCTCTTTGGGGGTCAAACGATCCTTTAAAGGGGTAACGTATCAGATATCCTGCATATCAGATATCTGCATTACAATTCATAACAGTAGCAAAATTACAGTTATGAAATAATTTTATGGTAGGGGGTCACCACACATGAGGAACTGTATTAAGGATCATGGCATTAGGAAGGCTGAGGCACTGATTTAAAATCTCTCCAGTCTGTTATGAGATTTTCTTCCTTCTCTAAAGGAACTAACCCCAAAGGCATAGCAAGGTCATGCAGAGTTAAGAGTCATGTGACCACACTATTCTGAGCTAGTCCCTCATATTCACAATTTCTTCAGTCTCTATGCTACATTTTACTTATTAGCAAATTTCATTTTTAAATGGCAAGCTTTAACAGTGGCAGAATAGGAAACTCACTGGTCAAAAGAATGGAACACAACTAATATTCAGCACACTGGCCTTATGTGTGGGTGCAGTGCATATGCGTGTGACCCTCACAGACACACAGAGAACAACTTGCAGGTTCCCTCCTTCTACCATGTGTGCCCTGAATCAAACTCAAGACAGTCAGACTTGGCGGCAAGTGCCTTCACCCACTGAGCCGCCTCATTAGTCTGTGACTGTTAGTTTTAGAAAGGCCCTTGCTTGCTTCCTGAATTTAAAGATGTGGGTGAGTTTGTAAAAGATGATTTTTCTCAGCATCAGAATCTTTTTAAAGGTTCAGTTCTATAGTAAACAATTTCCCCATAATACAGCCACACTCGGGGAAAACCAGATTAATGAATGACTAGTATACGATTTTTCTAATGTTCTACTTTCTTCCCTCATGTTCTCATTAGTATTATATTTGATTTCCTATTTTCATCTTCAAAGGTAGTTCTTCCACAAACCAAGGGAGCATGGAGAAGAAAGTATGACATCCACTTGCTGCTGTTTCAAAAATGTTTTCTTCTCATTTAACAATCATTGTCTTAATCTCAGCTGTTTTCTATGGCCAATGATGCATACTAAACTGCTGGGAGATAACCATGGAGTTCATAATCCGGGGTATGGAATATGCTCATTCTTCAAGAGTCCAGCACATTTCTGAACAACTAGCCTGTATTCAGATCTCCTAAAGGGCTCTAATAATAATCCACTTCCTTTCTTTAGCTCTAGTCAAGAGACCAGGCAGGCACTCAAGTTCTTTGTTAAATGACAAACTTTGTTAAATTCCATACTGCAGAATGGAAGTAACTAAAACCACACTGCTCTTTCTGAGTACTAAATGACATGAAAAACCTAGAAACTGTTTATACTACGTGATTACAACTAACACAGAGCATGGGGGTAGGGGTACAACCACTAACATAAATACACGGAGACCGTACTACATTCACACAGACATCACAGGCTTCTAACAACTTTAGCTATTTGTAATACAGAACAAAGACAGATTTAAAGAGGCAAAACAAAGTGATGCTGAGTAGCTCACAGACACAGTGATGTAACAGTGAGTGGCCTGTCCTTAAGGAATGAGACAGTGAAGCAATCACCAGCAGTTGAGAAAACACTTCCAAGTCTATGCTGTTGTCACCACAGTGAGGGGAAAGAACAGTCTTCTCATGGGGCTATTTTACAAGACGTATGACTTTACAGGGTTTATAACATCAGCACAAAGACAGCAAAAGGTGATTTATGGCTAAATGGACTATTTTGATTAAAATGCAATAATCTTTGGGCTGAGGGTACAGAGTTCAACAGTACAGTGTTTTTCTTCCCTCATCCAAAGGAGAAATCTGGCATTTGGAAGAAACAAGTGTCTACAATTTTCCTAAGTAGATTATTTCACAATAGAGAATATACCTTAACCTAGATAATACCCCCCCCAGCTCAGTGACAAATCATCCTTGCCTACTTTAAGATGACAAAGATTCCGAACATAACCACTGCTTAGTGTCTGTCAGCAGTTGATGTTGGCAGAGCAATGTGGTACTCCTCACTATCATGGCTAACAATGCGGTCCTCCCACTGTGGCGGTGACCTGGTTAGCCTGACATGAGCTCTGTCTGATGTGCTCAACAGAGTTCCATCACAGGATCTCAGTTGCGTTTCCTGTTTAGATCTCATCTGACACAATGGCAGCATATATGAAAGACACTGATAGTGGGCAAAAACTAAGATTTGAAAAAGGTCTTTGCAAAGAGTAGCCCTCCAAAGATATTGAATTCTAGTTCTCACACTCATCTACTATGTATTATTCTTAAACCTTCTACTCTCTGACAACTTTCCCCCAAAGTTTTATACACTGTCATAACATATGTTATACCTAGAATTGAGAAATTTAAAACTGAAAAAAGAAAACCCTCAATCAACACATTGATTTATAAACTATAAACCCAAGATAAACTTATCTTCAATGAAAATGGCAGAATAAGTTACTTCAATGAAATATCTGAATGTGGCACTAACACGTATCTGAGGAGGTATAACAGAACCCAGCTTATGCCTAAAGTCCTAACATTTCAGACATAAGAAACCACTCACCTGGGGAACTTAAGATCAATGTTAAAACTAGTCACACTTTTCTCTGTCCACTCTAACATGTAAGAACAATTTGTATGGGTTTTTGTTGCTGTTCTTGTTCTTTTTTAAGACTGGGTCTCGCGGGCTGGTGAGATAGCTCAGTGGGTAAGAGCACCTGACTGCTCTTCTGAAGGTTCGGAGTTCAAATCCCAGCAACCACATGGTGACTCCCAACCATCCGTAATGAGATCTGACTCCCTCTTCCGGAATGTCTGAAGTCAGCTACAGTGTACTTACATATAAGAAATAAATAAATCTTTAAAAAAAAAAAAAAAAGACTGGGTCTCTCAGTCTCTAGAGAGTTAAGAGCACTGGCTGCTCTTCCAGAGGTCCTGAGTTCAATTCCCAGCAACTGCATGGTGACTCAGCCATCTGTAATGGAATCTGATGCCTTCTTCTGGTGTGTCTGAAGACAGCTAAGTATATTCATGTAAATAAAATAAATCTTAAAAAAAAATAAAAATAAAAACAAACCAGGGTCTCTCTGTATAACTCTGGTAACTCTGGTTGTTCTGGAACTCACTGTGTACACCAGGGTGGCTTTGACAAACAAGAGATCTACCTGTCTCTGCCTCCCAAGTGCTGAGATTAGAGGAATACACCACCATACCCTGCTGGGAACAATTTTTTTTATGAAAATGTTATTTTCATTTGTGTCCGCTCTGTACTTTATTGTTCTAAGAATTCCCTGGAAGGGCTGCAACCCTGTAGGTGCAACAACAATATGAACTAACCAGTACCCCCTGAGCTCGAGTCTCTAGCTGCATATGTAGCAGAAGATGGCCTAATCGGTCAACATTGGGAAGAGAGGCCCCTTGGTCTTGTAAACTTTATATGACCCAACACAGGGGAAGGCCAGGGCCAAGTAGGGGGAGTGGGTGGGTAGGGGAGCAGGGCAGGGGGGGTATAGGGGACTTTTGAGATAGCATTTGAAATGTAAGCAAAGAAAACAATAAATAAATAAATAAATAAATAAATAAATAAATAAATAAATAAATAAGAATTCCCTGGAAGGACTGCCCTGAAATGTTTTCTTATGTATATTGTACTTAGAACAGGTTGTCTCTCATCCAGTTGCCACAATAATTGGGGCAAATTACTGTAGCAATGCTTTTAGAATTAGACATCTTCAAAAAAACTGACTTACACAAGATTCCAGTAATCTTCTACAGGACACTAATCATCTAGACTTCAGTGAGAATTTCAGAAGGCGGGCTGGTGAGCTAAGTGGTTAGAAGCATGGACTGTTCTTGCAGAGGGCCTGGGTCTGATTCCCAGTACCCACATCACACAGCTCACCACCAGCTGTAACTCCAGCAGCAGGGAATCCAAAGCCCTTTAATGTCCTCCAAGAGCACCAGCATTCATATGCAAACACACACATAATTTAAAAATAGTAAAAACAGGTGCTGAAAAGATGGCTCAGCAGTTAAGCGCACTTGCTCTAGCAAAGGAACCTCTGTCTGGTGCCCAGCACCACAGCTGGCTCACAGCCAGTTTCAGGTGATCCAGTGCTCTCTCTTCTGACTTCCTCAGACACCAGGCTTGCACGTGATTCACATACATGCACAAAATAAATCAATCTTTTTTTTTTTTTAATTACTTACAGAATAGCCCCAGTAAAACAGGGCAATAAAATATCTAGAGAAATAATGCCAGCACATATTGTGAGCAGAGTCTGGAGAGCTGGCTCAGGCTAGGAGCATTTGCTGCTCTTCCAGAGCACCTGGGTTCAGTTGTGAGTGGTCACATGGCATCTCACAGCCACCTGTCACTCCTGTTCCAAGGGATCTAAAGTCTCTTCTGGTGGAGACAGACACTAGGCATGAATATGGTATATACACATACATGTAAACAAAATATACATACAATAAAAATAAATAAGTAAATAAAACTTAAAATCTTAAAACAGATTTCTCATACATAAGCAGGGAGCACAAAGTAGCACAATCAACCATCACTACAATTTTGGAAGTTAATTTTTCATAAACCCTGAAATGACTCTGACAAATGTTAATACAAAGGGTAATAGCAATAAAAACATCATATTAGTCATTGAGAAAAACAGTAAGACCAAAAAAAAAAAAAAGTATATGTGTGCAGGGGGAGGGGCGGGTATATTCCATAAAATGTGAAACACAAAATGTGAGACAAATGAGAAAGATGATGTCCCCGCGTTCATTCCAGCTCCAGTGTGGCTCTTGTGGTGGCTCCAGAAGGCCTGCATGACCCTCTGGGCTCTCAGGAGTGCAGCAGCCCAGTCACAGGCACTCAGTAAAACATAACCTGCACAACAGCTCTGGAAATCAAGAGTACACCCCAATTCCAGAAACAGCACCGATACATATAAAGCATCGACTTAAAAAGGAAATGAAAAGAATACAACACAGCAATGTTCAGAAAAACAATCATTAATTATAACATGATCTTGTCAAAGTAATTTATCACACGGTTAATAAGTATGCTTAAACACTTTTCAGAGTTGGGGATATGGCTCAATGATATAATGCTTGTCTAGAATGAGCAAGGGCTTGTGTGTGAGTGTGCATGTGTATGTACATGTGTGTGTGTGTGTGTGTGTGTGTGTGTGTGATCTCTAGCACTAATAAAAACAAAACTATTGTTAACTTTAAGTACAAAAATGGGTTAAACACACTTTACAAGTTGAAAAATCAGGAAATTACATTTATATAAATCTACTAAATTTTGTAGACAGGGAATATGGCAAAGAATCAAAAATATAATTCACATATTTTATATAATAGAATACCATAGGCATATGTTCTGTATCCCTTAGACAGTAGCAAGGGGTGTCTAACAATGGGGAATGAGAGGAACAGGAGGATTTCCTAGTCTTCTGAAATGTTAGCAGTCTGCCCTTGCAAGCCAGTACTAGTAACTGCTCTTGCTACTACACTATCAAGTATACAAGATAGATAATGATTATGGTTTTAAATAAAAACTACAGTTAAGTAGCCACTAAAAAGATCCTGTTACTTAATTAGCAGGGTAGTGCATGCCTCCATCAGGAGATGAAGGTAGAAAGGCTTCAAGTTCAAGGTCAGCCTAACCTAGATCATAGCAAGACCCTGTCACAAAGGGGGAGGGAGGCATATATAATATATTTAAAGGGGGAACTGAAGACACGGCTCAGAATGCAAAGCACTTGTCTAACATGCATAAAACCCTTTATTCAATCTCCAGTCCTGTATAAAACTATGCATGGTGGCATACTCATGTATGTAATCCTAGCACTTAAGACATAGAGGCTAGAATCAAAAGCACAAAGTCATCATGGGCTACACCTTAAAAAGTTCAAGACTAGTTTTGGCTGAGACCTTGCTAATAAAGGATAAGGGAAAGGATAGCTTCTTTACTACATAAGGTAAAACATAGGGGAAATAACTATGAAGATGAATTACCACTGCTTCATATTACAGAACAGCACGGCACTGCCACTGCAAGGGAAAACACAAAAGAGGACAGCCTCAAACAGCACCAATCAAGTGTCCATTCAGTCTCCTCCTCAGGCTCGGGATACAGCTGTGGTAAGACAAGGTCTCTGCCCTCAGGGAGCGTACAGTCTAGTAAAGGTTTCTCTGATGAGCACCGTAAACTTTCATGAAACATCAACACTTGTATTAAAATATGAACAATAAGCAAGGATCATACGTATCTTGTTAGTTTATAAATATAAGGGAGACATGGAAAGACGAAAGTTCATTTTTAGGGGAAAAAAGGAGGGGGTAATACAGATGAGGTAGGGAAGGGAGAAGAGAGGGGGAGGGAGGGGTGGGGAAGAGAGAGAGATTGTAAGCCATGGCCCACCACATCCACACAGGTATGCATCTCTCTTCCTCCTACAGAAGCTGGCACAGCACACCAACTACTGATCCACATTAAGACCTCTACATCTGGATTAAGGTTGAAATAGGTTCTGCCCACAGGATAAACCAACAGTTCAAACGAAAGGTTAGTGACCACACCTTAGCACAGACTCTTACTTTTGCAGGAGAGCGTTGTTTCCGCTTCTTCTTTTTCTGTAAGTCTACTGGCTCTCTGACTTGTTTTTTGTCTCTCATCAGTTGCTCAGATACATCAGTAAAAGTAATTTCCTGCTTTACACTTATCTGTTTAAAAAAAACAAAGCTGATTTTAGAAATGCATAAAGTCCAATGTGTATTCTGTAGAAGTACAACTAACAAGATAACCTGAGGGTATTTTTTGAGATGCTAGGACATCGCCCACAGGACAGACTATACTTCATTCTATACTGCTTCAATTGTTTGAAATTAGCCAAAAAGCTTTGACTGGTTGTTAAGTCCTTGACATCTGTTCTTTCTCCCTACACATGGAAACCAGATCAAACCAACCAGGATAAATTCCATTGTGGTGATGAGGGATGAATAAAATCAAAGCACAGAACAGTGAGCCAGATTCGAGAGAACTGTTTAGAGACAAGCTGTGTGTATGGCGGGGGGCAGGGGGGTGTCAGAATTGAAGTGACACGGTAACATATCCCTGTACCTATCCAACACTTGGGAGGCAAAGGGTGGGGGAGGGGATGGTGAGGTTGAAGCCAATCCAGACTGCATACCAAAACCTTGTCTTAAAGTCAGTAACAAAAACGAAGACACTCGTGTATGCCCTTCCAAGAGTAACTAGAGCCAGGAAGTTAGGAGGAAATGAATCTTACACATGGTTACCTAACACTAATTTCCTTTCACTAGATTTCACACACATGATGTTTATGACAAGTACAACTCCCAAGAAAATTTCCTCCATGTTCTTTGACTCTGCTCTATAGGGACACTTCTACTTTTAGGTATAAACATCCTGCTCTGCTCTATATGCCTCTGATGTTAGATCCTGCCACTTTCTCATATACTACTTTATCCCTGGCCAGGAACTCTATAAGGCTAGATTAGCTGATCCTCTAGTTTTCTCAAGGTTGAGAATATTCATATACAGAGGAGAATTGTAACAGGCACTTAGAAACTGCTTTTGTTTAAAAAAAACGAAAACAAAACCAAAAACAAACTAAACAAAACAAGAGCTGACTGTTTCCTTGGGTGTCAAGGTAACTAAATCCAGGATCAAAGCCCGGCTTCACTGCTTTGGTTTCCCTTTACGTTGGGTTGCCTTCTCCCCTCTGTAGGAGTGTCTGTATAATCTATCTCATCTCCTGAATGGCTGATGGCATAGGTAAATCATTGTCCTTAGCCTTTCTTCTTGCATCACCTTGGATACTCAGAACAGCATATCCTCACAAGGCAGAGTTCCCTGGAGCAGAAGTAATCCTAGTCTGACGAACACCCATCCAGGAAAGCAAGAGACTTCTGCAAGATCAACCAGAGCTAAGACAAGGCCCACCACCCACCGGGACAGGACTGCTCACTCAGGGCTGGTAACTACCTCTCGCCACTGCCCCCACCCTACAAACCCTACAAACACCCCAATTCCTGTAAACCTAAACCTCTTGTCAGTGCTCTAAAAGCAAGGCTTAGCTCACTGGACCTGTGTGGTTTTCTTCTTTGTGTGTTCACACTGAATAAACCTCCCCTGCTTTCTGCTTCATACACAGGACAAAGTTTTTTGTTTTTTGTTTTGTTTTGGTTTGGTTTTGGTTTGGTTTTTTGAGACAGGGTTCCTCTGTATAGTCCTGGCTGTCCTGGAACTCACTCTGTAGACCAGGCTGGCCTCAAACTCAAGAGATCCACCTGCCTCTGCCTCCTAAGTGCTGGGATTAAAGGTGTGTGCCCTCTTCTGGACTGTCTGAAGACAGCTACGGTGTACTTACATATAATAAATAAATAAATAAATCTTTAAAAAAAAAAAAAAAAAAAAAAAAAAGGTGTGTGCCACCACTGCCTGGCTGGACAAAGTCTTTCGTAACCACCCACCTCAAAAGTGTACTCTTATCTTTTGCTGAACCTACATAATGTTTTCAGAGTGACTGAATGTATATATGCACCAAGTAAACAAAGTGCTAAAAAATAATTAATAGGCAGTCGAGAAACAAAAACAGAGTATATGAAACTGAGAAACTTTGTTAAAGTAGAGAAAAAAATGATTAATGGTGTCTTGGAAAGTGATAAAATCTAAGAGCAAACAGTGAGGTGAGTAACATGTTTCCTTGCCACAAGTGATTAAGGGTCTAATACTACGGTTTTAAGGCACAAGAAAGGCTAGGTTCAGCAAAAGTCAATACAGTATTGGGAACTATATTTAGACATTTTGATTTTTTTTTTTTTTTTAGATCAAGAAAACCACCAAATTCTAAAAACTGATCATATCAAGAGAAAATCAATCAAATAATGGAAACAATGTTTCTCATTTATGTTCAATATATTTTTGGTTTTTTCTATGCTCACATTTCCTAGCCTTTTCAACAAATCACTACCAAAGATATAATTATAAAGTTGGATAAGGTTTTGTTCAAGACATAATGCTTACTATACAATAATTAGAGAAACAGAGTCCAGGATGCATTCAATGTCAACAATACTGTTATCCTATCTTCAAATCTGGGTTCCAGAGTTGCTTATGTTTAAAACACCAAGGTTCTAAGGACACTAGGATACAGTTAATTATCATCAGACGGAGGATGATCAGTAAACCTCCTCACTGCAACCTTTTAAACTTAGCATTAAAGTGAATACAAAAAATCTGAAATTTGGTTAAAAATATACCAGAGCCCCCTGAAAAGCATCTAAGTAAACACAAAGCGCTAATGATTTAAGTGCCCTAACAAGAACAAAGTGCCTCCAACTGCCTACCAGGCCAGGCAAACACTGGGCCCCAAGGAATTGCTGTTTCCCTAGGGAGGGCATGGCCAAAGCCCAAAATGCCAGCCAAGGAAGAACTGTCTCCTGGGAAGGGATTTCACACAGATTTCAACAAATGACAGGCCGCCTCCTATCAGAGCCCTAACCGGGGACGGACTGGAGTCCTCTTCTCAGACCACTTTTCCTTTCTGCGCTCTCCACTAGCGCTTCTGTCAGGTGGCACACTGTCACCAGGAGGCTGAGGCTCATTTGTTAGGGACACTGAAGCTGAGGCTTGTGCCACCAATAAACAGTCAGTGTGACTACATTTTCAAAACACTACAAAAAATATGGTACTAAAGATTCATAGCATCTCAGAGATGGGGCTGCAAGACAGGTGGCAACAAGCACAGGACTGCTTGGCTAGTAACTGTATCAGGCTGCGGCTGGGCACTGAGGCTGGGCACACAGCAAACAGAGGAAAGAGATAAGGCAGCTGTGGAATCGCTCAATTTCAGAGGCTCCAAAATGCAATTCTGACACTTTGTTGTTGTTTATAAAACAACACACACACACACACACACACACACACACACACACACACACACAC
>NC_034601.1:28438644-28476512 GCF_900095145.1 Mus pahari | reverse complement strand
AACACACACACACACACACACACACACACACACACACACACACACACACCCCTATATCCCAGCTTTAGAGGAGCAGAGGCAGGAGAATCTCTGTGAGTTCTAGAGCAGCCAGGACTAAACAGAAATCATGTCTCAAAAAAATACCAAAACAGAAAACACAGGAACTCTTTAATACAGAGTTAAGGCTGACTCATAAGTAAATTTTACAGGCTCTTCATGAGCTCTTCATGAGCTCACAATTTTTTAAAAATGCAGTTTTCCTTACACATACATGAAAATTGATCATATTAATACTATCTTTTAAATATGAGGCACACATGTAACATAAAGGGGATACAAACCCAGGCAAAGAGTAAATCATAGTTTTAGAGTGGTCCAAAACATTTACTCCTATAATGAAACAATGTAATTATGCTCAAGTCTCAAGTACACAGTTCATCTAAACACAAATTAAGCTCAGCTCCCCCCCCCCATCATTGCAACCTTTTACAAAAAGGTTTTTACAAAAAGAATTGGGGTGGGGCAAAGAGATGGTTTAGTGGGATAAAGTCACAGCTGAACAAGCCTGGAGACCTGGGTTCAAACCCTGGAATGCAAAGAAAGGTGAAGGAGAGAACCAACTTCACAAAGTTGTCTCTGATCTATGCCCACATACATACATCATATACACAGAGAGATAATAATAAAAATAAAATTTTTCAAAGATGCTGGAAAATTCAAAGAGCGAAAAGCGTGAAGTGAAAGAATGCATTATAGACAGCATGAAAGAGTTTTACAGCCTTCCCTGGTCCAAGCAAGACTACAACAATAATCTATAAAAACAAGAAAACTATGTAAATGTCACAAAGATATTAAGTCATCCTGCCCTTTCCTTGCGAGGTTCTCCTCTTTTTTTTTTTTTTTTTTTTTTTTNGGGGGGGGGGTCCTCTGTGTAGCCCTGGCTATTCTGGAACTCACTGTGTAGACCAAGCTGACTTCAAATCCGGAGATCTGCCTGCCTCTGGCTCTTGAGTACTGGGATTAAAGGCATGAATCACCACTGCCTGACAGAGGTTTTGATTTTTTAAGAAACTTATATACAAAATCTCATGAACTGGAAGGTGATCTCAACATTTTTTAAAGTCAAATTTTATTTTATTTTTGTGAACATATGTGTGTCTGTATGTGTGGGTACATGATGAGGCTATAAGAAGTAGGGACCTCTGGAGTTCAAGTTATAGGAGCACCCAAGGGAGGTGCTGGGAACTGAAGGCTGGCCCTCTGCCAGAGCAAGTGCTAGTAACTGCTGAACCTTGATTTTTACCCTCCTACTCTACCCTCTGCAGGCTGTGGCACCACGCCTGGTGCATGGGATGCTGGCAATGGGCACTCCACATGCCAGGAAGCACTCTATCAACTGAGCCGACTCCTAGCTTAAGAACTCTTATTGAAAAGAAATCACTTTCATAGTGTTGATTTTCACAAAAACTAAACTATAATATTAATAAAAGCAGGTGTCAAGAAATGGTTAAACATCTGAAGAGACTAGGTAGCCAGATTTTTGAAAACCATAATAGAATCTAAAAGTCTGCAAAATACATCAACTTTCTGTTGTGGTAGCTGTTTTGTTTGTTTTTACTCAAGACAGAGTTTCTCTGTGTAACCTTGGCTGTCCTGAGAACGCCTACTTCTGCCTCCTCGGTGCTGGAATCAAAAGCATACACCACCACAACCCAGCTACATATACCAAATTAAAGAAAAAAATACAAAAACAAAAAGCAAAATAAAAATCCCAGGTGTCCCCTGTCATGTGACATTAACCATAACACCCAATCCCTCACAGCACCCTCCTGGTAACCTAAGAGCCTGAATTTCAATGCAGGTTCTATCTAGAAATAGCAGTATGACTCCCAAACCCATTAACCAAACTCAGATATTTCTCCACCTAAAACTCTAAGTCCTCTGCTCTTGCCCTGGTCCCTAGCCCCACAAAGAGCACTATGACGGTCCACTCCTTGTTATCCCATTTGCTTTGCATACTGGAACATAAAGAGCCTTAGTAAATAAACTTTAAAAGCTCTTCCCTTCATTCTCCAGCCTGAAATCTAAATGAAGCCCAAAGTCCAGAATGACTTTAAAGATTCCATATATACAGAAAATATTCTTGGTTATAATTCCCTATATTCTGTACTCATCTCGTAGCTACTAAGTACCTGTTTGGTACTAAATTCAGTAAAGCTAAAAGAATAAACAAACTCCTACGGAAATCTTATGTGCAAAGTACCACTCTAGATGTAAAGAACACATTTTAAACATGTCTCCTTTTCCTGTGTCTTTAAATGTATAAATGGCGTAGTTCTGAATCCTAAGGAAAAAATACCACATGTCATTCTCTAACTAAATGAATGACTAGTACAGAGGAAAACAGCAAAGGCAGAATCAGAAAAAGATGACAACCTGTCAGGTTTCATGGATGAAACAAGAGACTTAATTAGATTTGCAAGTCTATCATTATATATTCCTTTTAATTTTGCCTTCCAAACTTGTCTCCCTCCCCAGCTTTCTTTCTGCAGACAGAATAATGTTATTAATGTAATGCACATCAATATCACCTGACATTTTAATGAGGATTACACATTTTCACTTATTCTCCTCTCCCTTTCTCCAGAAGGAAGAGACAGCCAACTCCTTGACAGCATTTTGGCCCTGTCTTTATCATCCCAACAACCCACATGCTAATCTAGCTACACTGACAACTCTGCTAACTTAGGACATCATCTCATTAAGAGCCTTCTACAAATACATTACTATAAACTGTTTCTCTAATGAGAAACAGGGTAACACTGCCCTGCTAGTAATGAATCAGTAACTAGCTCCTAACTCAGCTTCCATGATCTTCTAGCAAACACATCTGGGCTTACTCATCTCTCCACTTCTGGAGAGATATATTCTTGTCAATACTCAATTTCAATTTCTGAATTCTCATTCATTGTCTCAGTGACTAAGAAAGCAACCTCCCGACTTCCCTCTAACTCTGCGAATGACTCCTCCCCATCCATCATCAAGGTTCTGCTGTCTCACCATCTCCCTACAATACCAAGCCTGGCTCTATCTGCTCTTTTCCCTCCTCTTAAAAACGCAATACTGTGTCTACTAAAAGTTCTTGTGGACCCAAATTTTTCTAATTAATATCCTTCTTTAAAAAAATTTATTTATTATATATATAAGTACACTGTAGCTGACTTCAAACACACCAGAAGAGAGCATCAGATCTCATTATGGGTGGTTGTGAGTCACCATGTGGTTGCTGGGATTTGAACTCAGGACCTTCGGAAGAGCAGTCAGTGCTCTTACCCTCTGAGCCATCTCACCAGCTCCAATATCCTTTTTAAAGCCAAAGATTTTTAAAAGATTCCATAGTTGGAATATACAGACAAATAACTGACTCCAAATTTTAAAAAGTGGTTATACTAGGAGTCAAAGTAGTACATAGCTATACTATGCGCATACCATCTGTACTATATGCATACAGTCTACACTATGTACATACTATCTACACCATGCACATACTGTCTAACCTATGTGCATACTGTCTATACTATATACATACTGTCTTAGAAGGAGTCTGTCCCAAAACACTGTCTGAGGAACAAGCTGAATCAAGATGATCACAAGTATAACAAGAGTTAAGTGTGAAAAGAAAAATGTAACACAATTACCTATAGTGCAAATATACTAAGCTAAAGAAAGAATTCCAGCATTGAGATATTTATGGAATATAGGAAAGGAAAAACTAAGTTAGGAGACTCAAGGAGAGAGGAAGGGAAGGAAAACTGTGGTGATTAACTCTGGACATTTTTGACAGAACTAGATATAACCAGTTAACATGAAGATTTCAAAATCTAAACTCCCAAGCTACAGAAGAGCGTGGGGAGGAGAAGCCGATGGACAGATGTCTGTGGATTATGAATTGCACCCTCTCTTCTCCTGACTCACGATCACATTGCAAACTCTTATAAGGAACTGTCTCTGTCAGGCAAAGACGTGAAGAGCCATTATGATGTGAGGAGGCTGAGGAATCCCCAGCTCAGACTCTGGCCCACTTCCCAAGTATAGTTATTACTAGAGATTTAATGATGTTGTAATAGCAACATTTTATAGTTAACCACAGATAAAATGAATAAAGTGAGTGTGTCAAGTTATCCTAACGAAGTAATGCTGACCCTTTTTTTGTTTGTTTGTTTGGTTTTTTTTTTGTTTTGTTTTGTTTTTGAGACAGGGTTTCTCTGTGTAGCCCTGGCTGTCCTGGAACTCACTCTGTAGACCAGGCTGGCCTCGAACTCAGAAATCCGCCTGCCTCTGCCTCCCGAGTGCTGGGATTAAAGGCATGCGCCACCACCACCCGGCTATGCTGACCCTTTCTTGTTGGAAGTCTACTCTTCTAACTTTCATGACATCACACCAACTTAAGTTCTCTCCTTTGCCTTGTGGCAACAGCTTTGAACTGGTTCAATAATAAACTTCCGGTACATGTTACATCAATGACACCCCAGTGTGGGAGTCCCCTGAAGGGCCCTGACATCCTCTCCATGTCATGTTTCTTGATCAAACAGCTGTTGCAACACCTTATGGTTGCTTAACAAGTGACATTATCAGAGACTGGATGCAATAGTAAGTATAAGAATCTAAACATTTTATACTGATCTAGACAATGAAGAGAGCTATAAAAATGTACAACTCATTTCTCATTAACTTTTGGGTTTTATGAAAGTTATTTTTCAGGGCGTAGAGAAGTTAAAAGTACTTACTCCCTGATGGGCAGTAGCATCGAACTCTGAGTTCAAGGCTAGCCACTGCTGTCCTAGAAACCTGCCCTAGAAACTAGAGAAACCCTGTTTCAAAGGGGAGAAAAAAAAAAATGAGAGCTTACTTCTCTTGAAAAGGACCTGAGGTTGGTGCCCAGCACCTAGGTCAGGTGGCCCACAACCACCTGCAGTTCCAGAGGATCAGATGTTCTCTGGCCTCCCGGGGCACCTATATGCACATGACACACAGAAATTCACACAAGTGCACACATACACATATAAATAAAAATAATAGATCTTTAAAACAAAACAAAGCTAGGCATGGTGGTGTCTTTGATCCCAGGACTTGGGAAGCAGGGGCAGGTGGATCTCTTTGAGTTCAAAGACAGCCTGGTCTACAGATCAAGTTCTAGGCCAACCAAGGCTATATAGAAAAAACCTCTCTCAAAAAAACAAACCAAAATCAAAATAAAAACAAAAGGTAGGAACTGAAAAATGGTTCGGTGGCAGGAAGCACATTCTGCTCTTGCAGAGGACCTACTGTTTAGTTTGATTCCAACATTCACATAGTGGTTGGAACTGACTGTAAGTCCAGTTCCAACTCTCTGACCTCCGTGGGGACTAGGTGCACACACAATACAAAGGTATACATACATGTAAAAAAACCTCAAAAGCATAAAATACATCTAAACATTTTTAAAAAATTTTTATAAACATGTTACTACTTAAAATACTTTTGTCATACATTAAGATGAAACTTTAAATTACTATACTTTAATTTTTTCTGATAGAGTAAATACTAATGCACTCAACAGCAAAAGCTCTTGCAAGTTTTCATTTTTTAAGAATATGATGAGGAGTTCCAACAACAGAACGACAACTGATTTAAACAAACCTCAATCTCCTCTCCCTCTTCCTCCATCCAATCGCTTTTTGTAGAAATGCTTGTCACCATCAAGATAAAGGCGCATGTATAAAGGCTGTGCACACGTGTGGACGAGCAGACACACCTGCACTTCCTGGTTCCACTGGTTGGGACCCCAAGAAGGAATGACACTCACTACATCCAGCACCCAGAAATTAGTTTCCATTAATCAATATACAATACACCAATAACTACTTACTTAGCTGATTCCACATCCAGGACAGGAAAAAACAGCATGTGGTGAAAGCTAAAAACTGTAACGCCAGAAATTCAAGTGCTTAAAGAGGGATCAGAAATATGTCAAAAGGAGCCAAATGAAAGAGTTCCTAAAGACCCAAACTGGAACAATGAGTAAGCAAATAAGCAATTTGCATATTTTATGTACTGGATTTTAATCCTATGGAATAAATATCCATATTGAGATGATAAATCAAGAATCTCATCAAAGATATTTAACAATTACAACAAAAAAAATTACCTTTACAATGGCAAACACCATCTTAATTGAAGTTACAGGCCACATATGCCCCCTGTAGGATGACCTTATAGGAGGACAATACAAGATCATATCTGTGGCACTGTCAGAAATGCAAAGCACCAGCTACTATCAAGGCACTAAGGATACTGTGAATTGGAATGGAGGGTAGGGGATACATATTCTCTAGACTGTTACAAAACTGCATTTATACAGTACGGTAAAACTTTAACCTCATTGGAAAACAAAACAAAGCCTCCCAAAAGAGATTAAACTTAATGCTTAAAACTGTACTGATTAAAAGAGTGTAAAGATTTAAATCCAAGTCCCCTATATCCAGGGACACAAAGTGAACTCCTATGTTCTGTGAATTATTTCTTATACCCATGCCACCAGTAAGTTCAGTAAGGCCTCTCACCCCCATGCTGTACAGTTTCAAAACTAGGATTAGAACCAAGACCTCCAGTGCACTCAGAAAATCACACTAGCAGTGCCTGCCTGCACCATCAGGGCCTCACAGTGCTCCCTCACGCAGGAGGATTTATAGGTAGTCACTGGTTGCTGGGGAAGGGAAGAGTCATTTTTCTTCAGTGACACAGCCACCAGTTAGCCGCACTTTACCTGTGCAGTGTAAACAACCCTGACTGACTGATAGGCTCGCCACACTGTACGCACAGGAAAAAAGGAACGGGTGATAGTACTCTGCCATTCCTGCTGCTGCTCATCAGCAGTCAGTCATTCCCTCAGTTGTCCACTAGAGCACTAACAGTACCCATTTCTACAAAAAGAAAGAAATCAAACAATACTACAAAAAGAATCCTTGGAAAATCCTAACGCACCAAATAAATGTATCTGTCATTAATCAACATCACATACTGCAGAGTGTGGCTTCTCGGATATGCAGAGGGTTACTAACTGCTACAAAAGCCTCATTTATACAACGTACTTTCTTTCTAAAGTTTAACATAGCTAAGAGCTCGTTAATCTTTCATTTAAAATCTTCCTTCTAGGACTAGAGAGATGGCCCATGCTCTCTTTTCCAGAGAACAAGAGTTCAATACCCAGCACCCACACAGCAGTTCAGGACTGTCTGTAACTCCAGTTCCAGGGGAATGATGGGTTTTCTGAAACCCTCTCTGACTTTTGTAGGGGCAAGGCACCCACGTGGTGCACAGACATGAATGATGTACACTAAAATAAAAGGGAAAGACTATCCTTCCAAGTTCCCTGCCTTCCTTTCAGTATCTTGCCCATGTCCAGAGCTGGCAAGGTAGCTCTGCAGTGAAACCCTGCTGTACAAGCGTGGCAAACTGGGCTTGAGCACAGAGCACAGACAGACAGAGAGGAGAGAACTGGCAGCGCAACACTGTGCCAAGGCACACACACCATCCAATCACATCATACATACATACATACATACATACATACATACATACATACATACATACATAACACACATATGTATTTATTTATTTTACTTTCTGGCTCACTTTTACTTTTCTTCTCTAGCCTACATTTGTGTGTGTGTGTGTGTGTGTGTGTGTGTGCGCGCGCGCGCACATGAATTATAATTTAGTCAATATATTTCCAAAGCCTAAAGAAACTCATACCAAAGAAATAAAAAACTGTAACAATGTCCATGCAACATTGCAGTATTATTTATGATAATAAAAATTACAAAACCTATTACTCAATAATAAACTATGATTATAGTTATTAATAATATCACATTTGATTAACATAAAAGAGAAATATTCATCGTGAAGGTTAAGTGGTAAATAGGAATAAATATGAAAAGATATTTGAAAACTTTATGCAAATATACACATAAGTTTTGTCCAAACACACAAACACCTACATAGGAAAGTAACAACAGAAGAGATACTACCCTGCTTCCAAAGAAGCATCACTCGGGGTTATTCTAGAGTACAGAAGTTGCAGACACTTTTGTTCTTTATGGTTTAGAACCTTCAGTATTTTCTCAGTGTGTATAACTTTATTATCCTAAAACGGCATCAAGTCATATCTAGTAAAAGTCCTGATTGTTAAAAGCAAAGCTATCCGAGGAATAGTACCACATGACTGCAAGCCCCATACCTGGGAAGTAGAGGCAAGAGATGCAGGGCTTCAAGGTCATCTCAGTTACACAGCGAGAGGGCCAACCTACATGATACCCTGGACATACTGACAGAATAAATAAGTAAGAGAGAAGAGAAGGGGAGGAGATGGAGGGAGAGAAGAACTGAATGGAAGGGAAGAGAAGAGAGACAGTGAGAAAGGTATGAAGGAAGGAAAAAACCTTCTATTACACATTGATTATACACTGCTATACCAGACTGCTACCAATGGGAAACCAAAAGAAGATATCTCTTGGTTAGTTTACAAAACTAAACAGCAATGGGGGGGGGGAGTTTTGGGTTGGTTTGGTTCTCATATCACCTGCAAAAACTCAACTCAAACAACAGTACATAGAGGAAGTGTGGCTAAACAGGACAAGTTACCAAACTTCACTAGTTACCAGTGAAAGGAAAACTAAAACCACACTTCATTACATTATACAACTAAAATGGTTACAGTAAAAATCTAGTACATGTCAAGACCAGATACCAAGGATATGGACCAATCACAGACTTCTGGTGGAGCAGGACACTAGCAAGCTACAAACTGTATCCTGAAGAGACAGGCAAGAGCAATGAGTACAAATATGCACAAAAAGGCACACCGAGAATACTCAAAGAAGCACTTCTCAGAATGGTCAGTATCTAGACACAATCTTTTGTTGGAGAGAAAGGAAGATGTGTTGAGGATTAAAACTAGTCCTTTCCGCTTGGCTGGGCAAACAATCTGAACTGAGCACACATACAGCCCACTCCAGAAACAGTCTGCAATGACAGAATGAACACTATATTCAGGACTGAGAATTACTTACTAAATGCAACATAGCACACAGTATTAATGGTTCTATTTATATCAAAATCAAACTCAAACAAGCTACAGAGCATGATAAAAGCATCAAGGTAATAAGAACTGGACTGTGGGGTATGTCTCAGGGTCACTAATGATGCTCTATGCCATGATTTAGGCACATAAAAGTTAGTTTTGACTAAATTTATGAAACTTAAATTTATCAACTTAGCAATTTATCCAATTATCTTTATGAATGTTCTGATCTAATAACTATACATATGTGTACAGAAAAAGCCTACATATGTGTGTACAGATACATGCACAAGCATTTTTATCATTATTTCATTCAAACAAACAGACCTAGCAATAACATAAATGTCAAGTAAATAACAGCATGCCATTTAATTACTAAAATAAACAATGAAGTTTTATATGTGGTGACATGAAAATCAATACAAAGTATCATTAAATAAACACAATTTCCAAAGTGATATGATTGAATTATCATTTAGATGATATATCTTTAAAGCATACTATATAGAAATAAATACACCAATGTTGTTTACAAATTAAAATTTTCTAGAGTATCAATATTAATAATCTCTTTGGGATCAGAAGAGTCAAAAGATAGAAACAAGGAATCCCCACCCAGACACACTAATATGTATGTTTCTGGGGACCAGGTATCCTACATAAGTACTCCATATGACTGAACTATATAGAAGCCTATAGAATGCTTACCTTTTATATAGGGAATTATTCTCATCATAGTATTTTAACTTTTGCAGTAACTATGTGGTCATATTATATAAACACCTCTGACCCAGGTGAACTGAGCCTCTAGCCCTGACCTAAATATAATCCAACTTGTAAATCCTCATAAAACCATCTAAAGAAAAAAAATCTCCTATTAATATTTTGCATCACCTATGGGAGGTAAAAGGATGGCGAATTTGGTCAGATTAGTTTAAGACTAGAAGAAAAAGCAAACCATACTAGGTTTGCTCTCTAAAACGATCAACTACAAATCAAGCATTCTTAATCAATAACTAATATTCCAAATCCCCAGATCTTCCTGAGTGTTGACATGATGCCCTAAGTGGAGCCTGGCAATCCTGACTTCATGTATGAAGCTACACTCAGAATGCATAGTAAAAATACTGATAAAATTATCTCCAGGTTTCATGTAATACAAAGTAAACAAAAATGACCATCCTATTTTAACCCAGGTCTAATCACCAAAATCTTGTTATTCATATGTCAATATCCCAAAAATTTTTTAAAAATGCTAAAAATACTTTTGGGCACAAGCATTATAGATAAAGTATCTGAACCTCCAAAAGTATTACTCTCATTCATCCACTTACACAACCTAAACTATGATGGGCCTATGAGTCTAGGAATATATATGCTGAGTTCTGGGCCAGCCACGACTACATACAATCATAAGTCTCAACACATAAATCAATTAACTAATAAAAAATTGAAATCAGCAATTCTAAGCAATAACGTAATTCCCATTAAAGCATGGTTCATGAAGGTCAGTGTTCAGCCCATGCTATCTCTGCTCAGAAACTGCTCTCTATCTTCTGAGTCAAGTATCATGAGAATCCTATACCTGACAAAGTGCTCTAAGCAAAGCAAGAACCAACAGCCCACAAACAACAAGTTACTACTGAATCCCTCAATGACTCTGAAGATATTCAACAGTAATTAGGAACAGACTGTAACTTACAAAGGACTCTGAAAAAGCATACAATATAATTATAATTGCCTGTGTCATTTTCCTTATGAAAGGATTTTAGAAACTTTTAGGAACTGAAAAGGAAAACAGAAGTCTGAGTCCAATGGCCAAATACATTTTGTGTTTTCAGGCCCATTAAAAATGTATTCAAACGTATAAAACACCTTAAAGTATAGCTGTAATTCTATCATGCTGCTTTAGAAATTTATGATTTGAAAATGTCACACAAAGCCACCGAGAAGCTTCAGCGGGTAGAGAGCAGCTGTCTCCATACCTGATGGCTGGGATCTGGTCACTGGGACCTACACGGAGGAAGGTAAAAACTGATCCCTGCAGGCTGTCTTTCTGACCTTCACATGTAAGTTTTTAAAAGATGTTTAAAAGAATGTCACATAAATTCTGAAGTAAATCTTTCAGGACTTATATATTCCTAAAATCTTTTCTATATATCATTGTATGACAAGAACATGAACTTTTAGATAGCTCCCAGTTTATAAAATATTTTCATTCATGTTATACAGCCCAAAGTTTATCAGAAGACAAATGTATTATCATCAATTATAATCTACTCCAATTTGTAAATACAGACTGCAAACCTTTCCTCTTAACATGCTTGTCATCAACTGGGAAAGAAATGAGCATAGAAATTTAAGAGTTCTCAAATCTTCTTTGATGGCCTTTGCAAGAATGAGAAAGTAGGTGATACCTTTTCTTTACTTTCTGAGGTGCTGCGAAGCCGCCAAAGCGCCGTCTAGTGAGACAGGCTGTGACGCCCAGCAGACACCATGCAGCTGATAAGCACCCGCAGAAGCCCAGGGAGCGTAAAGGCCGCAAGTGCTTTTCTAAATGTAACGTATCAGAGAACAAATGTCCAATGAGTAAACCATACACCAAGAAGTTGACCTCTACTGACTTAGAGTAGAAAATCAAAATAAATCCTGAGAGCTAAGTTGCCACAAATAACAACTTTTAATTGTTAACTTAATTTACTAAGGGTACAGAACCTAAAGTCATTAACGTTTTATGAAAGGTCAAGTTGCTAATTCTATACTAACAAGGGGTAATATGAAAAGAAGTTCTTTGTGATTTCCAAGTGAATGAACAGAGGAAGAAAACCATTACCATGTTCAATATCATTTTTAAAATACTTATTAGACAATGTTGAGAATGGCCTGTTACTTATAAGTTTGTTCACATTGAGAAACGAAATCATACTGTTCTAGGTAAAATGCCCTTTTCAATGAAAAACAATACATAGCCCTTACCACCAACAGCAATATATGACTAAGAAGGGAAATAATTCCTCATGTCTATTTATGTCTCATTATAAAACAATGTTACATAAATCCCAAATTCTGACCATCTGTTAACCGGCATGACCAATTTTTCAGATTTACTTATCTTTGAGGACAACTCAATTGAGTGCTCATACAAATGGAGTGTCAAGCTGACATGGTAAAAGAATAAGGAGCTAAGAAAAGTTCTACTGTGCTGATAAGAATGGAACCCCTCACAATCCTGTAAGTGATGTGCCAATGAAAAGCACATAAACAGATCATTTATGGCGATAGGCTATGAACATGGAAGGATATGTTCTAGAGATCTCAAGCCATGTAGACTGACCCAGAACCCATAAACTAATATATCCACAGCAGCTTTATCTTACTAGCTAAAAGCTGGAAACAACCCCATTCAATGGCCTTTCAATAAGAGTATGATCACCTGAGGCCTAACAAGAGAAATGGACTACAGATATGACAGCTCTGATTCATTTATGGGTGAAGTGAAAAAGTCAATCTCAAAGTCACATACTGTTGATTTCATCAATAAAAACATCCTCAAAGTAACTCAATTAGAGAGTAGGAACCAGATCTGGGGTAGACAGGGGGTTCAGAGGACAATGGGGATTGATTATAAAGGGTTAGCTCTGGTCTCTTCCCCTTTCTGCTCTTCCCTATCATGAGCCTTGCAGTCCTCAAGCTGTAAGCTGGGTATTGCATGGGAAGCCCATCTAATGCAAGATGCCAAAGCAGGGCTCTGGATCTGTAGATCAAGGGTAGTGTTTGACTAGCTGGCTTGAGATCAGGCATACACTCGCTAGCTAGCAAGCAAATAAACTTCTTAAAAGATGTCTTTCAGGCTGGAGAGATGGCTCAGCGGTTAAGAGCACTGATTGCTCTTCCAGAGGTCCTGAGTTCAAATCCCAGCAACCACATGGTGGCTCACACCATCCATAATGAGATCTGATGCCCTCTTCTGGGGTATCTGAAGACAGCTACAGTGTACTTACATATAATAAATAAATAAATCTTTTAAAAAAAAAAAAAAAAAAGATGTCTTTCAAGATGTCATAGATGTCATATCCAGTCTTGATAAGAAGGTTCTTCACAAACAAGGGAAACTCTGGCAAGTGCTGGTTGGCAAACAAAGATATGCAGTGTAACTGAAAACTGACAGGTAACGGAAACAGTGTCACAGAGTACACAGGCAATAGGAAAAGCAACTGAAGCTTGTTATCCTAGTCACTAAAAACTAGTACTATTTGCTACAGCACTCAAACAAACTCTCTAATTAAACAAAAACGAGGTAAGAAAAGGCTGAAGTAAATTAAAGAAAACCTAAAAAACTAGAGGTATACCATATGATGAATTAAAACCACCACTGTTTAAATGTTGGTTGTAAGCAAATCATTACCTAGAATCTATGTGATCTAAATAAAAGTCCAGCTGGCTCTAAACTAAGACTGACTATACATGAACTACAAGGCCATAAACCGTCCTAAGAGCCTTGCAAAGAACAAAACTGAGGTATTAGTCTATCTGATCTCAAACCTAACCATGGAGGATAAAGTCAGAAAATGTTTCTGACTGAAAGATAAACTAAGTCAAACAGAAACAAAACTCAAGAGATGGCATACAAACATGCAGAAAATACATTTACTAGTAGCTTTATTTCTAATAATACAAATAAAGTGCACACAAGGAAAAAAGATAGTAAATGTTTAGATATTAAAATAATACAACATTAATCAATAAGGAAAACAATGAAGTATTAATACCCAATCAACACAGATAAACTAATAATGTGCTTCACGAAAGTATACAGACATGAGAGCTACATTTAATTTCATGACATAAAACTTCCAAGAGAGAATACAACAAATTATAATGAAAAACAATCCTAACAATTATGAGACAAATGACTGGGAAATATTACAAAGCAACTTTCTAGATACTGAAAATGTTCTATATCCTGATGGGTTGTGTATTACTTAAATGTATGCAGCTGTCTGAAGTGAACTGAAGATACAAGCTTTTCCACTTAACACTTTCTTCAATTAAAAACAAAATGCATCTTCACTTAAATATCTGGGTTGCCTCCTATAGCCCAAGGACTAAGAACATAAAAATTTAAAAGCAAGACCTACAAATAAACCTTAAAGGATAATAATACAGCTTTACAAGCAAAGAAATGCAAATTAAGTTAGCCATAATAAAAATCAACAAGAAAGTTTTCACAAGCTGAGATGTCAACAAGAATATTTCAGGTATAAACACACCATGTGCAAAAGAAATGAGAAAGTCACTGTGGATCTGGTGAACTAAGGTAGTCTGATATGCTTAAAATGAAGTATGAGAGAGTTTAGTAACCAGCTATGAAGGAAGTTACCTCAGAGACCTGACACAGTGGCTACCTCCATCCAAACTAGGAAGTATATTTTAACTGTGGCAACGAGGAACCAGTGAAGTCATTTTATAAAAGGAGTAAGAAGTTATATCACATTTGAAAAGATCACTACAGAAACTAAAAAAACAAACAAACAAACAAAAAACAAAGAAGGTTCAGGCTATAGCCTGTCTAATAAAGTTAGCGTGAACTCTAGACTACTGGATAAAGCCAACAGTAGAATGTATATACTTCTCAAGTGTCTCAGGACAGACCTCAATCTGGTCATAAAAGACATCTTAGTGCAGTAATCAAATAGTATTTACTCGGACAATAGTTGAAACTAGAAATCAAGTAACAGCAAAAACAAGCTAGAAAATATTCTTCTATCACATATTTGGAAATTAAACTATGTACTTCCAAATGATGCATAGTTCAAAGAAATCAAAGATATAAGGAAAGAGAATGTAATTAAACACTCAACTAGCACCACATCTGAAGCAGCGCTTAGAGGAAAGCTCACAGTACAGGTGCATGTCAGGAGAAAAGGCCAGAAATAACAATCTAATGACACTCAAAGTCAACATAAGGAAGACCAGTGCCAGTGAGACGGCTCTGCTGCCCGCTGCCATGTCAGGTGGATGACCTGAGTGTGGTGACCTGATCCCCAGGCCCACAGAATGAAAGGTCACATGAATTCCTGCAGGCTGCCCCTGACCTCCATTTGAACACAGGTCATCCTTCTTCAGCTAGAATTCAAGGCCAGCTAGGGCTAGAAGAGAGCAACACACACACATACACACACACACACACACACACACACACACACACACAACCAAATCAATGAACTGAAAACAGTTAAGTCATGGTCAGGAGAGATGGCGAGAGATGGCTCAGTGGTTTAGGGCACTTACTGCTCTTCTAGAGGATCTGAGCTCAATTCCCAGCACCCTCACCAGATGACTCACCATCAGCCACTCCTTTAGCTCCAGTGGATTGGAGGGCCCTCCTCTGGTCTCTGTACTGCTCCACGCTCACGTGCACATAGCTCCCACATGTGTGTGTATGCATAGGAATCAGCCAAGCAGTGGTGGCGCACGCCTTTGATCTCAGCACTGAGGAGGCAGAGGCAGGCAGAGTTCTGAGTTGGAGGCCAGCCTGGTCTACAGAGTAAGTTCCGGGACAGCCAGGACTACACAGAGAAACCCTGTCTCGGAAAACCAAATTAAACAAACAAACAAACAGGAATCAATAGGGGAAAAAAAGTATCCTTAAGATGCCAATAAAATCAGGAAGTCACTTCTGGAGAAGTTACAGAGCAAGTGGTCAACATAAAGTGTCGGTATTTAGGACAAGGAAGCTCTAGAGACCTGATATACAACACTGCGGATACAATTTAACACTACCCGACTATAAGCTTAAGACTGGTAAAGATAGGGGCTAGTGAGATGGTTCAGCGGTTAAGACTGACTGCTCTTCTGAAGGTCCTGAGTTCAAATCCCAGCAACCATCTGCAACGGGATCTGGTGCCCTCTTCTGGGGTGTCTGAAGACAGCTACAGTGTATTCATATTAAATTAATTAATTAATTAATTTTTTAAAAGACTGATAAAGATAGCAACAAAACCATAAACACACACCTATAGCTAGGCAGAGACAAATAGACTATTAACATCAAACTCGAAAGCATTTAAAGGATAGGAATAAAAGGAGGAGGAAGAGGAGGAAAAAGAAGGAAGGGAGGAAGAAAGGAAGGAAAGAAGGGAAAACTGGAAACAGATTTGTGTCCAGTAACTGGAAAACTTTGACAGAATTGACCGTTCTTTTATAACAAAGAGCCTTGCTGACTCATACAAGAAATAGATGATCTGAATAGGCCCACATCTATAAGAAAATTGGTCCAAGATTTTCTAAGTCTTCCAAAATAGAGAGCACCAGGTCCTGGTGAATTCGAGCCAACATTTAAGAGGGAAATTTATCAATTCTCTCCTATCTTTTCCAGAAGACAAGAACAGGAATTAACTCAAGGCAAGAAATATGAAATACCAAAACTAAGCAATGACAGTATAGGGAAAGAAAATTACATACCTTTCCTAAGTTGTAAAAAATAAAGTGTTATCAAATCAAATCTAACAATGTATAAAAACAATTATACTGGGATTTACTGAAGGCATGAAATGCAGGTTCAACACCCAAACAGCAGTTCATGTAATCCGTTATAAACAGGCTTCTGCAATGGGCTAGGTACAAATTGGTACACATATGCACAACTGTAAATGGTTATCTATTAGTCACACTATGGTGGTATACAGCAGAACAGAGACAACACTGCTGCCTTTTAGAACCCACAATCTATCAAGAGATATCAAGACACTGGGTAAGTCAGCACAAGTCTCTATCTTAGGGCTCAACTAGAGTCCCTGTAAGCGGTAGGACAGTGATGAAGTTGCACTACCTATGCAGAAAACAGCAATGAGTTATGGCTGAAGTACATATTTAGGCAGATATGTGATGCTCCTCAAGCAAGGAAAAAGTGCTGCATTATAGATAAAGGGAGGAAAAAAGCCTCTCGGTCTAGTACCAGTGGTGGAAGAGCTAAGGCTCAAAATATGGTTCCGGTTTTATTCATCAGAGTGAAAATAGACAATTAGGTGTGGTGCCAGCAAGCCTATAAACACCAGCACCAGGGGCAGTGGGAAGCTGAAGCAAGAAGACTGCCAAAGAGTTTGACGCTAGCCTGGGCTACATGGTAAGGACGCGGGGCAGCACGGGCTGTACAAGACTCTTTGTCAAAACAAGCAAAATAAATAAAGATGGAAGAAGAGAAGACATAAATGCCTAAAAATGAGTTTCCTGAAGCTGAGTAATTCCAGCACCGAAGAGGCAGGAGGATGTCAGCAAGTTTAAGGATTGTTGTGGATGGGCCTGGTACAGTTTGTATTTGATGCTAATTCCACTCTCCTGGGAGGGGCTACAGACAAGGAGAGAGTCATATATTCAGGTGACTTCTTGTAAACCAATCCCCTAATGAATAAAAGGACCAATCACTAGGCGAGTAGGCGGGACTTCTGGGTTGGACTGAGGAAGAGAGTTAGTTAGGTCTTTTGGGACAGGGATAGTATAAAGGCCAAGATGAGGACAAGAGTGTCTCCCAGTTTCGATAGTGAATCTGTCAGGATTCGCCACCGAAGGATTTAGATTTAATAAGGCTTACAAGATTAGGATTTTAGTTGCTGCACCCAGTGACTGAGCTATCCTCATTCCTGAGCTAAATTTGTGTTGCATTTTCCTTCAAGGGGCAACTCATCTGGGTTCAAGAGAGAAAGGTATGGTGGCAAAGTGTTGTTTTGCCTGAGGTGCACCACAAAGGCCGTGGGGGATCTGAAGCACAGGGTTTGCTTGGTAGTGAGCTGAGTGGAGTAGTTTCGGGAGCTCCAGGCCAGAGTCTCCACAAGCTAAGAACAGGCCGGCCAGAGCCCAGAGCTGAGAGAGCAGCAGGGCACAAGCACAGGAACGTGCTGGTTTGTTTCAATATTTCCCGCAACAAGGGATAGCCTGGTCCACATAGCAAATCCTAGGCCAACTAGGGCTATATACTGACAGCCTGCCACAAATAGATCAAGTTCTAAGACAGCAAGACCTACACAGGGTAACCACCTCCAAAAATCAAAAAGAAATGCTAAACATGGTATCTTTCAAAAGCAAGCGCGTAACATCCAGTACACACATAACCATGATCAAATAAATGTTGGAAAATAGAGTTTAAAAATAATACCATGTAAAAACCTAATTCTGCCTTTCGAATATGATAGCTGTCCACAGCTTAGTCACTCAATTAAAACATAAACAAACAAAACAATAACAACAAAAACTGCTTAGCCTTTAACCATTGTAATTTTGGTGACTCCTGGGACTGTCTACCATTTCTAGTTTAGTACTTACAGGGACATTAAGTGCATACTGCAGTCCTTGGGGAAGCCGCTCGTGGGTGTCCATCTGCTCTTCGTCATTTTTCACTGTCTCCTCGTGGACCATGAGTTCATCATGGGATATCATATCCTGTTGTCGCATTTCACTCTCTTGTAACACTTCGTCTGCAGCAAGGATCTCCTGGTGAGGCAAACTTCGATCTTGAAGTACTGACTCCTGCAGTTCTCCAGACACGGCGGGCTGGCCAGACACTCCACCCATTACAACCATTGCCCTGGAAGACTGCATTTCGTCTATTCCGCCACATTTAAGAAACAATCCTTCCAGTTTGTCGTCAATGTTCATGCTTAAGTATAACTGCCTAGAAAGACCAAGTTTGGCAACAAAGCATAAAAAAATTAGTTTATATGTCCTGTTTGGTAGTTTTTTATTTCAAATTATAAAAGCTATACATTCAAAGAGAAAATTTTTATTCATCTAATTCATATAATTACCAAGATTGACTTCCAGAGGCTAGGAAAGTAAAACAAGTTTTCATTTTGAAATTAAGGCATAATCCCAATATATATTACTGAAAGTGAACTTTACACAAAACAGATTAAAGGAAGTATTTATAGCTTTAGTTCAAGAACTTTCAAATCTGAACATACTATAGTGTCATAAAATGTAGAAGGATGAGCTCAGTAAAACATAACCGACAGAGAATACTCCCAGGTAAACCCCAGATGCAAACAAAGACCCTCATAGATCCTAAGAAGGGCTGTGGTGCAGCTGCTCGGTCAGAACAGCGCTTGGCTACCAGACACAAGAAGCCCTTGGTTCAGCAAACCCAGCAGCACATCAAACAGGCACAGTGTGTGCCCAAAGAACTGCAATCACATACAACAAATGTAACCCTCAGTCCCCCAGTGGAAGCTCACAAGTAGGAGAGCGCTGTGCCTTGGTGCCCTTCCTAAAGACAGTGGTGAATATCACCTTCAGCTTCATAATGGAAGACCAAAATGTACATTAGATTCCAATCCCGACTAAAATCAAAATATCCTTTAATTTATGAAGGATATCATCAAGGGAATGACCTTTTCTTAAATGAACACTTCATAGACCTTTATGAACAACAGAGTAAACAAAGACTAATTCAGACTTGCTTTTCTTGCCTTCCTGGTACCCACCAGATGTTATCAGTCTGGAAAACATATGACCAATGAGCAGCATTTGATTTTACTTTTCAAAATCTTCAAAGAGCAAACAAACTCTTAAAGGTCCATCATTTTGAACATCTTACCAAATAGCTGCTATCTTCACATTCTGTTTTACACATTTCTTAGAAAACAAGTTTTCTCTAAGTAAATCTTGTTTAAAGAACTGTAAGATGATTATCCTAGCCAATTCTATAGAAATTCTGGCAAACTATGCTGTCTCTAGATGATGTACTGTTTTCTCAAAAGATGTGAAAAAGTCCCAACTTACATATACTGCATCAACTGCTGTCACATATACCATTACTTTAAAAAAAAAAAAATCTGGGTGGTGGTACACACTTTTAATCCCAGCACTCCAGAGGCAATCTCTGAGTTCAAGGCCTGCCTGGTCTACAGATTGAGTTCCAGGACAGCCAGGGCTACAAAGTGAAACCGTGTTTGGGAAAAACAAAAACCTGTCTGTTTTAGAGACTATGAAAGATATGAAAGAAATTTAAAATAAAAGACCAGCTCAAGGAAGTGGCTTAGGGAAGACTCAGTTTGTAGTACTGTGCTTTATCAATAGCACAGCATCCAGCTAAACCCGCTATTCCAGATAAGACTAAGTTCTTCTGTTGTAGAGGATCTGAACTGCCACAATTTTGATCAACAATTGAAAAAATCACATTCTTGCACTTCTATCAACTGGGGGGGGGGGGGCAAGCAAATAAAATATAACATCAAGTTAAACAGTAAGAATCAAAAAATGCACTCTAGACAAGACTATTTGGGGTAGGGGAAGCACCAAGGACTTCAGTCAGGTTCTTAGAACAGGAAATAACGTGTTTCAAACAGAGGACGTCTTAAAAATAAGGAGAAACAGTCCAAGTAGAACACAGGCAAGGCTGGCTCTCCAAACCCTAGCTAAGGTGAAGTCCCTTTCTCACCGTGGTTACTTACTCCTACACTTCTGAACTGAACCAGAAACTTAAGACTCCAATTGGATAACTACCAACTGTGGACACAGCTTTCCTGCAGTATCAGAAAATACTTTTCCATTGATGATCACTGCTTAGACTTTCAAATAAGCCTTGAAACTATCTATCAAAAGGAAAAGTGTGTGTTCTTGGCCTAGATTTGGGTTGATTATGAATTGCTTTCCCAACCCCACGAGGATTATTTATTAAAAATTGGCAGTTCAGTGGGGGTAGTATTTAGGGAGGTTCTAGAACTTCACAGTAGTGGGATGGAGCTGAAGGAAGCAGGCTGTGGGGCTGGGGGCTGTGGAGCATACCCTGTCCTTCTCTACTCACACTTTTCCATTCACTCCTGGCTCCTTCTGCCCAAGACCATATTATTTTTCTACCTTTTCAGTCCTTTTGTCAGGTATCTGATTTAAGTGGCCGGCTGACTGCTAGGGAGAAGGGAGATATGCAAGCCTGTGTTTCTATTCACAGAAACCTATCTAACATCTACACTGGGCGATGCTTGCTGCAGCCTTTTAATGGGAAAATACTCATCGCACAACAGAATGTCTATACCATTAAAGGGGATGAAATTAGCTGTCTACAGTGGTTCTATGGGAGAAAACAATGGAAGTTAAGGAACCTCACAGATAGTGAGAGTCTTCCCATGCACTTTTAAACTGTTACCATGGGAATTTTTTTTTCCTGTAAAGAAACAACTGTGAAAAATTTAGAAAATGGACTAACAAAGATTCCATAGAAAAAGGCTAGTCATGAACCTTCTCTTTCAGACCATGCACGAGTGTTTGGTTTGGAGTTCTGCGCCAGTGCTGGAGAGTGCAGCAGAACCCTGCTGCACTTAGGGCTTGGAAGTACAGTGAGTGGCAAGTGAGGCTCTGAGACCCCGTTTCCTCAGCTTGTCCTGTTCTCTTCCCGCATAGGCTTGTACAGCTAGCCCACTTGCTCTCTGTCTCCGACTGTGTGGTGTGCGCTACTCTCTGTCATAGCGACCACCATTTCCTAGTGACAACTGTTCAGCTCATCTGTGTAGAACTCATCTCCTGTAGCTTTCAGGAAGAGATAAGCTTACTGTTGTCTTCTAACTTAATGTCCGGAAGAACTCCAGACAAGTACTTAGAAATTCTATAGATTTACAAGTAAACATACAGTTTAAAAAAAAAAAACCTTTAAGCTGGAGCTTTTATAAAGAATTAAAATGTAAGGATTTTTTGTTTGGTTTGATTTGTTTTCTCTGTGTAGCCCTTGCTGTCCTTGAACTCACTCTGTAGAACAGGCTGGCCTTGAACTCAAGAGACCTGTCTGCCTCTGCCTCCAGTGCTGGGACTGGAACATGTGCCTGGCTAAGATTTAAGTTTTTATAAGTTGTTGTTGTTGTTGTTGATGTTGTTGTTGTTGTTAAAGGTGTATTTATTGGGCTAGAGAGATGGCTAAGTGGTTAAGAGCACTGACTGCTCTTCCAAAGGTCCTGAGTTCAAATTTCAGCAACCACATGGTGGCTCACAACCATCTATATGAGATCTGATGCTCTCTTCTGGGGTGTCTGAAGACAGCTACAGTGTACTTACATATAATAAATAAATAAATCTTTAAAAAAAAAAGATGTACTTATTTATTTTATATATGTGAGTACACTGTTGCTATCTTCAGACACCCCAGAAGAGGGTATGGGATCCCACATGGTTGTGAGCCCCCATGTGGGGGCTGGGAATTGAACTCAGGCCCTCTGGAAGAGCAGTCAGTGCTCTTAACCACTGAGCTATCTCTCCAGCCGCAAGATCTAAGTTTTTAATACAAGCACATGACACACTTCTGGGACTCAGAGGGCCCGGGGGCTGCCTCAGCAGTTACAGCAGTGTCACACACACAAGCTGAGCATCACTACTCATTTTTAATCAACTATACGAGACACTAAAATACTTTTTTTTCATTAAATTAGAAACATTAATTTTAAAAGGAATTTTATGCAATTAATGTGTAAATAATCTGCAGTCACGAGTAGTTTTGTGTCTGTATTGTAAATAATTACGGTATTAATAAAGAGGAAGAACTATTCTATTGACAACTAATATATGTGATTATTTACTAGGTAAAAAACTGGACACGGTTTTTTTGTTTTTGTTTTTGTTTTTTTCTTTTTTTTTTCTTTTTTTTGGTTTTTGGTTTTTTCGAGACAGGGTTTCTCTGTATAGCTCTGGCTGTCCTGGAACTCACTCTGTATACCAGGCTGGCCTCGAACTCAGAAATCCGCCTGCCTCTGCCTCCCAAGTGCTGGGATTAAAGGCGTGCGCCACCATGCCCGGCGAAAAGCTGGACACTGTTATACAGGTTACCTTGCTTAATTTTTTTTGGGGGGGGGGGAATATTTTATTTATTTACATTTCAAATGTTATCCCCTTTCCCAGTTAAGCCCCCTATCCCCTCCCCCATTTTCCCCTGCTTCTTTCCCACCCATCCACCCCCTCCCGCATTAGCACCCGAGCATTCCCCACGTTGGGCCATTGAGCCTCTACAGGACCAAAGGGGCTCCCCTTCCCATTGATGCCAGATAAGGCCATCCTCTGCTACATATGCAGCTGAAGCCATGGGTCCCTCCATGTGTACTCTTTGGTTGGTGGTTTAGTCCTGAGGACATTGGAGGATCTGGCTGGTTGATGTTCTTCTTGTGGGGTTGCTTAACCCCTTCAGCTCCTTCAGTCCTTCCCCTAACTCTTCCATTGGGGTCCCTATGCTTAGTAATCCTCCCTTAACAAACAACCTCACATAGGGTCACACAGTTAGGAAAAAAAAACTGGAATTTAAAATGAAACTTCTCTAATCCAATGCAGTTTTTACTACATCAAGCTACTTCTAGACCCAAAAAGGCTCTAGAACTCTCAAGAAGTTATTGAGCTCATTTTTTTGTTCACTACCTACTGAGGCTAACTCCATCACCACCACCACTAAGATTTACAAAGCCATCACTCAGACCCTGAGTACCCTTCATCTTCTTGCTGACCACTCCCTTACCTTTTCACTGAGTACCTCTCACTTCCAAAGTACTCCTTACCTCTTTATTGAGTACCCCTCACCTCCTGTCTAACTACTCCTTACCTCCTTACTGAGTACTACTCACTTCAGTACTAAGTACTACTTACTACTCACTTCCTAAGTTCCTCTCCTCGCCTTACTGAGTACTTTTCACCTTGAGGCTCACAAGAGAACTTCTTGATGCAGAATTTACCTTCCTCCTTTGAGTGAGAAGATCTCCTTCTACATTTCTCATTTTCCCATTTCCATTTATTAATCATACCTCAGTTTATTTTATTTATCATGAAAAAAGCTATTCATTTTTCCCATATTTATCCTCTTAAACTACCTTATTTCCTCCTTTCTCATCAATCCATAATGAAGACAATCTCTCCTGAATTTTTCTACATCCAACTGGAATTTTTAAAGTACAATACATTGTTGATAAAGAGCAATACTAAAAATATACCTATGTCAAAGAAAAGATGGCTGTGAGTTTTAACATGAAAACAGATTTCAAAGCTTTTGCTAAATCCTCTAAAATTCTTGAAAGAAGTTTTAAGTTTCTATAAATAGAATGTCTCCACCAGCCACAAACTACCTTTAATTAACCTTCATTCAAGCATTTAACAAAAAGAGGAAGGAAGGAAGGAAGGAAAAAACTCATTTCAAGATTCTGCTTTTCTGTTTATTTGTTGAGATCGATGGTAACACTTCTTCCTATTCTCTATCACTGAATAGTATGGAACTTCAAATGTACACTATGAGTCAAAATAAAATATGATGGGCAAGCTTATAAATCTGAGTATCATTTTACTTTTTACGAAAAGAATAATTCCCGACTTGGATTATTAATTACTCTCCAAGGGTCAACAATACTCCAGAACCCACTCAACCTAAAAAGAAACTTCTCTTTAGACAGACACTCAAAGATACTTATTCTGAAAATCAATTCTTTCTCTAGCCCATCACCAAGACACTTAAGTAGGGACAGAACACAGAGGCATACAATGTGAGGTAAGCACCCACCACACTGAGCTACATCCCTAGACCTCACAAATGACTTCTGAACCGAAACATTTTCACCAAATCTCTGTTTATTTTGAGGTTTTCAGTTACATTAATCTGGATAGTCAAAGTACTACTCTATATGCAAATCAGAGAGAAATCCCATCATAAAAATATTAGCTTGAAAAATCCAAATGTCACCCAGCCAGCTAGTTGTAGTGCTGCATGCCTCTAATCAGAGCACATGGGATCAAGGCAAGAAGACCACTGCAAGCTTAGTGCTAGCCAGGTCAATACAGCAAGATGCTTTCTCTCCAAAAAAACACACAAAAGAAGCCTCACAATACCACAGTTGGTAAAATGAAGAAACCCTATCAATATCAGAATGGCCCTTTACCTAGTTTCCACTTCATTCCTAAGAAGTTTGCTATACTCTCACACTCTTCAAAACAGACCTTTGAATTTCTCAAAATTGTCTACCACATTGAAAAACAAAGTATTTCTTCTCTAGGAATAGTCTGTATTTGAACACATCTCAAATATGTCTTTGTTTTTTGTTTTTTAATATTTTTTTTTTGAGACAAGAACCAGTTTGGGCCTGAACTCACAGCAATCCTCCTGCTTCATCCTTCTAAGCATTGGAATTATAGGCATGATACGATGCCCAGCTCTCAGATACACCTTTGTATAAACATCATTTTGCATATTAGGAAGTCTTTCTTGAAAACTATTTTTATTAGTATTTCAAAACAGCCTAGTGAGAGTCATGTTCAGTGCCAGCAGAAACAGAAGACACTGAAGTGATAAACATCATTTAACAGATAGTAATAAAATTATTAATTATGATAAAGTTCTCCATTTTCTAAACATAACAACTTAGATAAAAGTGACCATTTTTAACCATAGAAAAATAATCTATAAATATTTAAGAAAAGTTAACAGACATTCTGACTTAACAGGAAAACCATTCAAAAACCTAGTATCTAAGCACATAAATATATTCCAACTATTTATCAATATATCTTCTAAAATGACATAACCAGAAAATAGTGGCACTGAGAATCTAAAACACTGCATTTTTGCCAACTCAAACTACTTAAGGAACAGGTATAATTTATCTTTATCAGATAAGAAGGATGGAGTTGGGGCTGCACACAGTGGTCCCAGTTATACTGTACCTTACATTTGGTACTAGCACAAATTCAAATTATTCATTCCATTAGAAAACTGAATTTCATCATTTTATGTAGCACAGATATAAGAAATACTTCTTAAACTTCCCTAGATACAACGAATAAATGTTTAATGCCTGATACTTTGTTTAATGTGCTAGATCACTGACCAAGTTTTGTCTGTTTAATCATTATAACTGTTTATAAAATTAAATCTAACACAAACTCTATTGTGAGAGACATCTGATTACCCAATACCCACACCCAACATCTACTGCTTCTACTATCTTCTATCTAATAAGTAATGTGTTGGGATGGAGAGAGGGCTCAGTGGTTAAAAACACTTGCTGCTCTTGCAGAGGACCTGGACAGATATACATGCAGGCAAAACAACCATATACATAAAATAAAATGATAAATTGCCCACAAAAATGCAAAGTATTCTTCTGTTTTCTTCTCTCCACTGACAGGCACTGTAGCAAACATACCCAACAAGCTGGAATTTAAATATTAATAATAGAGATGGGAAAGATCCTTCATGGGTTAAGAGCACTTACTGCTATTACAGAAAACCTATGCTGGATTCCCAGCACCCATATAGAGGCTGACCACCACTTGTAGCTCCTTTTTACAAAAGCCACTGCCCTCTCCTAGTCTCTACGAGTGCTATAAGCATAGTGCATATACATACAAGCAGACAAAATGCTCATACACAATTAAAAAAAAAAAAAACTTTAAAAAAATATTTTAAAATATTCAGAACAGCATGGGCTCAGAGTACAATTCAGTGACAGAGTATAATATACTTTGAATGAGCACTGCTCTCTAAGCTCAATCATCCTCAATAACCTGATCCTACCCCACTCCCCAAAGCAAAGGTGCCTGGAGCATCACAATTATGGAAGTTCCATGTACCCATGAGATAGCTTATAATAAGCTTGCAGGTAGATAAAAATATATTTCTATGATTATCACAGTACACAATTCTACATGGTAATATATGAGACTGCTTGCTTACTTTACTATAGGTAAACATATAAAATGTTCACATTTAGAGCATTATGTTATCTTATACTCTTTTCCTTTTGTTGTGATAAAATACTCAGACAAAAGCAACTCTTAAGACACACAGTGCCTCGAAAAGCAAAACAAAACAAAAACAAAAATAACAAAAACAAAAAAAAAGACACACAGTGCTTACTCTGACTCACAGTTCAAAGTAGGGAAGTAGAGGCAGCAGGCACTTGGATACAGGAGGCTCACTGCATCAACGGTCAGTGAGCAATGAAGGAGGCACACTAGCACTCAGTCTCACCGCTGCACTTTATACAGTCCAGGACTCCCTGCTCACGGCATGGTCTCATCTACAATCATGAGGAGTCTTCCTACACCATTTAATCCCTCACACAGAGTCTCAAAGACTAACCTTAACCTTAACCTACATAATCCATTATTGGTAAACCTGTAGGCTTAGCTTCTAGATAATTTTAGATCCTAACTAGCTGGCAACATTAACCACCACTTACATTTCCAACCAATATTTTTAAAATATCTTAAACTATATGGAAGATACAATTATATTAATAGTCTAGCTCTTGGTCTCTTGATCCTCTTCTGGTTTTTTTGCTCTTTCTCTGCACCCCCCCCCCCACGGGCTCATGGCTGGCCTCTTCTTCTCTTCTTCTCTTCTCTGCTCTGCTCTGCTCTTCTCTTTTCTCTCTCTCTCTCTACCTTTCTCTGCCTCTACTACCCTCTTAGCTCCCTTCCCCATGCCCTGAATAAACTCTATTCTATACTTTAAAAAAAGTCTCACATTTTTCCTTGGAATAAAAAATTTCTCTAGACATTCTGGGAAATATAATGTTGGAATGGTGGGGTAAAAGTAAATCATTGTTAAGGAGATAATTAAAGAGAAAAACTACTACTTATTATTACACAATATATTCATCAGTTTCATCTCAAAAATCTCTTAAGAAGCCAAGCATTGTGACCTAAAACTTTAATCCTAGTACTCGGGAGGCAGAGGCAGGCAGATTTCTAAGTTTGAGGCCAGCCTGGTCTACAGGGTAAGTTCCAGGACAGTCAGGACTACAGGGAGAAACCCTGTCTTGAAAAAACTAAATAAGTAAACAAACAAACAAATAAATAAATAGATAAATAAATACACATTTCCTCCACATATAAAAATCCAAACTGAAACTATGATATAAACCTTATAATGAAATCTATCATCCAAAAAAAATAAGTTTATCTATGAAACAATTACCTTCAGCATAGCTAAAGCTACTGAAAACACTTTCCTACTCCAGCACTATACATACATCAGTGACCTTCACAGCTAGATTGGCTACCTCAAATGTGTGCTGTTTTTATTCATGACTCAATTAAATAAAATATAGCCTAAAATTAAATAAGTTAAATGTACTCTTTCAACATTATGAGACATAAAGTTACCTGAGGCTGAAGTAAAAATGAAGACTTCAAGGAAGGGAATGCTGTTGAGTTGAGAAAGAAATCATGGTTGAGTTTCTACCTTTCACAGGCTCCAGAAACTCTCGGGATCCTCTCAGTCACTTGTGCCATCCAATGCCTACAAGAGAACACACAGAGGGTAAGTGAGACCTATTCCACTCCATGAGGAAGAACATGCAGTGAGACAGTGTGTGCAAGCTGTCTGAGTACTACAGTGATGCATGCAATCTAGGGAGCTGTGCCTGCAGGAGAGAGGGGGCACTGACTGTGAAAACCCAACAGTGCCAGGTAAGGCACGAGGCTCAACAGACATGCTGCTAAACCTGATGACTTGAGTTTGATTCCTGGGAACCACATGGAGGCAGTGGGGAATCGATTCCTGCAAGTTGAGCTCTGACCTCTACATGGTCTCCCTCCCCCACATGTTCTGTGGATGGACGGACGGATGGATGGATGGATGGATAGATGGATGATTAAGATTTTAGGTAAATATAATTTGCCGAGTCCTGGAATCTACAACTCTGAGATATGAAATATTACATCAAATTTCAGAGAACTACAGAACTAGAGGGTAAGCAGCCACACAAAGACATTAGTCAAAGCTACTTTATAGGCCGGGTGTGGTGGCGCATGTCTTTAATCCCAGCACTTGGGAGGCAGAGGCAGGCGGATTTCTGAGTTTGAGGCCAGCCTGGTCTACAAAGTGAGTTCCAGGACAGCCAGGGCTATACAGAGAAACCTTGTCTCAAAAAAACCAAAAAACCAAAAAACAAACAAACAAACAAAAAAAAGCTACTTTATTAGGTCTGTGGACTGGTGTGGCAATACATGCCTTCAGTTCTAGGCAAGCCCGGTCTACATGGTGCGCTCCAGACCAGCCAATCTACACAATAAAACCCGTCTCCAAAAAATAAAAATTTTAAAAAGGAAGTCTGTAAAGTGAAAGAGAAGCAAACAAAAACAGAGCTCAAAAATAACAGATACTAGCAGTGTGTATATTCATAACAGAAAGAGTGTCATCCTAAAATCATACAAGCATCTAGATATAAAAACTGAACATCAGGGCTTGGGAGATGGCTCAGTGATTAAGATCACTGACTGCTCTTCTGAAGGTCCTGAGTTCAAATCCCAGCAACCACATGGTGGCTCACCACCATCCGTAATGAGATCTGATGCCCTCTTCTGGTGCACCTGAAGACAGCTACAGTGTACTTACATATAATAGTAAATAAATCTTTAAAAAAAAAAAAAAAATTGAACATCTGAGTTATCTTAGAAATAACCACACAGAAAATGTGCAATATAACCTATACTGAAGAGCACAGGCTATACATAAGAAAATGTTCTGACAGCAAGTTCTTATTAGCGAAGTATCAAACAAATGAATGATGTTATAAAACTTTCTACCCTGTGAGGTCCATGTGCAGTTTGCATCGGATTCACAAAAACAGATCTGACATGTTTACAATGGCACAAAACAACAAGGATAATAGTGCCCACTTAAAGCACAAACAGTGCTAACCCCCCAGCACTGGGGGTGCAGAGGCAGTGATCTCTGTGAGTCTGAGGACAGCCTGGTCTAGCCCAGCCCTGTCAGGGCTACCATGAGGCCCTGTTACAAGGGATAAACTTCTAAAGCTTCTACGGGCATCTGAAAGTTCAAAGTCAAACCTATCCATGCTCAGCATTCTACTCCTAAAGCTTCCTGAATCTTTATGTTTAGGTTTTTGTTAACAAAACATGTACAAAATAAAATGTGCTCTCTTTTTCAACAAGACTGTTATCGCACATAAACAATATGAAAAATAAAACCAGTACAGGAGAAATGAGAAGGAATGATGATCTGGACTTGCAATATTGTATGTGTATAGCATTATACACAAAATAGCCATTTCAACAATCACAAGATACTTAAGATATACGAGAAAATGTACCTCACACTACTGGGTCCATAGTAGAGAACTTGCATAATCTGCATGAGGCCTAAGTTCAGTCCTCAGTATGGCACTCAAAATGATAACGCAAGCTACTATGGGGGCTGACACCTTTAACCCGGGCACTGAGAAGGCAGAACCAGGTAGATCTCTTCAAGTTCAAAGCCAGTCTGGTCTACACATCCAGTACCAGACAACATGGGCTACACAGACTCAAATAAGCAATATGGAAAAGGGGGTGTGGGGGTGGAGGTGGAGACAGACATATATATTCATCAAAATTAGGCAATCTAAGGTGATTCTAAGTGTTTTCATGGGTTGGTTTAAACAAAGATTTCAAAACATTTATTATGTTATGAACTCAACTTATGTTACCTTTAACTGTGAAAACAATCATCTAGCAAGTAAAATTCTCAAGAAAGCAAAGAAATTATTTCAAAATACTAATAAAAATTTGGAAATAGATGAATGTGATTATTCAAATACAAAAACGTATACCAAGTATTCAAAACCAAATTTACAACTGCAAAACACAATCAGTAGCCTTAATGAATGGTTAATCAATAGAAATTACCCAATTAGGATTGACCAAATTGCTCAGTGGGTAGGAGCTCTTGCTACCAAGCCTGGTGACTTGAGTGTATGGAAAAGAAAGCCAACTTCTGCAAACTGTCGTCTGTCTTCTATATATGCACATGCAAGAATAAATAAATATAATAAGTTAATCTTTATTTAAAATATAAGGAAACAAGAAAATTATCCAATTAAATACAGAGAGAAAAAAATAAAGAGGTCCAGAGATATATGAACCAACATCCTGCTTACCAATATTTCTTAATAAGAAAGAAAGAGAAAAAGAAGTAAACTTTAATAAAACAGAAGCCAAATATTCCTCATATTTGACTGTTTTTTAAAAATAAGCTTACAAATCCAGGAAACTCAATTTCCTTTTTTTTTTTTTTTTTTTTGGTTTTTCGAGACAGGGTTTCTCTGTGTAGCCCTGGCTGACCTGGAACTCACTTTGTAGACCAGGCTGGCCTCGAACTCAGAAATCAGCCTGCCTCTGCCTCCCAAGTGCTGGGATTAAAGGCGTGAGCCACCACGTCCTCAATTTCCATTTCAATCGATATGAAAAGTGCTACTTCCGAGTCCAAATAAAACTGCTGGAAACAAGCACGGAGAGAAGAGCGTCTGGGCATAAGGAAGGGAAAGGGCAGTGTGCGCAGGACAACACTGTGGGCAGGACAGCAGTGTGCGCAGGACAGCAGTGTGCTGGTCTGAAGGAGACCGGCCCACAGGCTCAGGTGTGAAGCCCTGGTCCCCAGCTGGTGGAACTTTGGTGAAGGATTAGGAGGTTTGTGGCCTTGGTGGAGGAGATGTGGCACTCAAGGCAGGCTTTGAGGTTTCAAGACCAGGCCACTCCCAAGATGATTTCTCCTCCTTTCCGTTGGAGATGTGAGCTGTCAGCTATTCCTGCCTCCATCATGGATTCTCACCCTCTAAAACCATAAGCCCAACTAAATGCTTTCTTCTACAAGCTGCTGTGGTCATGGTGTTTTATCACAGTAACTGGAAAGTAACTAATGCAAACATCAAAATAATGGCCAATTTCCAACCAGTGTCAACAGAGGTTACAAGACAGTTACAAGATGGATAGACTCACAAAAAGGAGGGGGAAGAAAGAAAGGACAATAAAAAGAAGATACTGCTTCTAAATTTACATTCTCTGGCAGAGACCAAACTAAGTTTTAACAATAGCCAGCAGACTAGCAAACTAAGGCATAAAATACTAACTAAGCAGTAAGAGAGAAAAATTAAAATTAAAGGATTATTAAAATTAAATTAAAATTAAAAGGATTCAACTCCTACAAAATATGTTCTCCAACCATAATAAATTCAAATTAGATAAATGTTCTATTACTTTTTATAACTTTAATTGCTTAAAACTCAGAATTTATGAGCTGGACATGGTAGCACTCGTCTTTAATCCCAGTACTTGGGAGGCAGAGTCAAGCAGAGCTCTATGAAGTTAAAACCCAGCCAGGGCTTTACAGTAAGATCTTATCTCAAAAAAACAAAACTAAAACCCAGTATTTGTATATCATCAACAAATGCAGACATCTAGCACTACATTTTCCAGATGATAGGCCAGCTACCCCAGCTTGTTTACCAGGTTGCTTGTTTCCTTTGCTGGTTTTTAAGAAATGAGCCTTATTTTCCATGTCTCTCAATTAAAGCTGGCTGAGTTGGGTGCTTTGGAGAGATCAAAGAGAAAAAAATCCCTTTCCTGTCCTTACTCCTTTAGCTTCAGCCACAGCAGTAGTTGTGGCAACAGCCACAAATGCAGACAGATCAGCCAATGAGGTCTTGCAGGTTATTAATTTCTTTTCTACATTTTTTAAAACAAACTTATCATTTACTAAATTTTCTCCCTTTTTTGAGACATGGTCTCAAGTAGCCCAGCCTGACTCAAATTTGTGATGTGTCCAAGGCAAGCCTTGAACACCTGTTCCTGCCTCCACCTCGCACGCGCTGGGAGTACGGGTGTACACCTCACCATCTGCTACATATCTATGACCTAGTTACTATCATTGACTTGTTCATACCACAGTTTACTACATCTATAACTGCTAGTACAATACTAACTATTTTATATCACCAAGAGAGAAAAAGAATGTCAAACTGGGACAAGTTAGGAACATGGTCATTCACAGAAATTATGATATAAAGGGTAAAATATAGTCACACACTCAAGGGTGATAGTCTTTTCAAGAGCATGCAGAAATCTCCATTCTACATTTACCACAGTCAAGAAGGGTAAGAAGTGCTGGGTGTGGTGGTGCATGCTTTTAATTCCAGCACCTGGGAGGTAAAGGCAGGGGGTATTTTTGAGTTTGAGGCCAGCCTGGTCTACAGAGTGAGTTCCAGGACAGCCAGGAAACCCTGTCTCGAAAAAAACAAAAACAAAAACAAAACAAAACAATAAGAAGTATCTAACAATTTAGAAAAAATTAACTTCTGTAGAACTGAAATAAAACCAAAATCAGAAAAAAGCAAATGTTAAGCAAAAGTAATTAAGTACAAGTAATTTTCCTAACATAATAACAAGGATCCTATCCCTAATATGTAAATATACAAAAAAAAAATTATAAAAGGACCCACCCCCCAGTCCCCCCCCCCCAAAAAAAAGAACAAAAAACCTGACATGAACCAATTGTCATGCTGTCAAGGAGATAACCAGGCACACCCTCACTCTAGTAACTTCTGATGCTGATGTTGATGCTGGGTATACGCTGGAGAGGTGCACACTCATCCAAACTGCCAATCATAATGCGATTTTAAAAGGTCAACATTTTAACATTTTGATAATATTTTTGACAATTTGACAAATAATTCGACAATAAAAAGACACTATTCTAAAATACAATCTATATAAAATTTGTGGTGGCACATGCTTGCAGCCAGCTTGCAGAGGACTATCACAAAAGTTCAAGGCCAGCTCAGACTACAAAGGAGTATGAAACCAAGACAAAGTATGCAGAGTCCTTGTCTCAGAAAAAAGTAATTAGGTCCTTGTGTATTCAGAGATGTCTGGGAGAATATATAATATTAACAAAGAATGGGAGAGAGGACCATTTTCCTGTTTGTTTTCAACACCGTGACATTCTCTACTGCTTACAATGAAACCTAAGTAAAGGAGGTTATAAGTAGCATGTACCACATTTGCCAAAAGACATGACCAATAAAGAAAACCCTAAAATATGGTCGTCAAAACTAGCACTATTTCAATCTTCACATTCTAAAAGAATTCTCAAAACAAATTTAAAAATTTATAATCCAACTTTATAATTTTTAAAACTGACAAAAGAATACATGTACAACACAACCACAAACCTCTGACCTACAATCTGCACTGTCTATTGAGATATCCCAAGGTAAAGGTGGAATAGAAATTATGGAGTGGCTAACCAATACTTGGTCCACCTTGAGTGAAACCACCAGATACTACCTAGAGAGACAAGAACCAGAGGCTGGATAACCCAGAGACCCAGGATAGAACCAAACAGGACCAGCAATTATTTAAAAAAAAAAAAAAAAAAAAAAAAAGGTCAAGGAACTGATCCCTAATGTGCCTAGCATAATCGTCATCAGGGAAGCTTCATCCAGCAACTAATGGAAACAGATACAGAGAACCACAGCCAAACATTAGGTAACTCAGGGGATCCTGCGGAAGGGAGTGGGAGGAGATTGTAGAAATAAAAGGGGTCAAGGACACCAAAGAAACCCCCAGAATCTCCTAACCTAGGCTCACAGGTGCTCACAGACTGAACCAACAGTCAGGAAGCCTACATGGTCTGACCTAGGTCCTCTGCATATATATATATATATATATATATGCAGAGGATCTAACATATATATGACATAACCATAATATATACATATATGTATATATTATGGTTATGCGGCTTGGTCTCCTTGTGGGACTCCTAACAGTGGGAGCAGAGGCTGTCTCCGATTCTTTTGATTGCTTTGGAGACCCTTTTCCTCAAACTGGGTTGCATCATCCAGCCTTAAAACAAGGAGAGGTACCTAGTCTTACAACTTGATATGCCATGTTTGGTTCATAAACCTGGAAAGCCTACCTTTTTCTGAAGAGAAACAAAGGAGGTGGGGTGGGGGTTGGAGATGTATGGAGGATGTAGTATGGAGGCCAGCCTGGTCTACAGAGCAAGTTCTAGGATAGCCAGTGTTACAAAGAGAAACCTTGTCTCAAAAAAAAAAAAAAAAAAAGATAGACAGACAGATGGACAGACAGGAAGATGATAGATAGATGAGTATGTGTTATTGTAGATATATAAATATCCTATAACTGTTAATTATTTTTTTCCTTCATGTTGTCTGATAAAGGCACGAGTTTATTAATACAAACACCAAGAAAGTCTGCCAAGAAAGAAAAGGATTAACTGTCCTCCTAACACAAAAGAACTAGGAGATCAGAAACAAAAACAAAAACAAACAAACAAACAAACAAACAAAAACAACAACAAAACCAGATCTAGTTAAATGAAAAGACAATGGCCTTCAACCCACAACTCCGTAACATTAATTCTCTTCAGTGTATCTGTGCAAAACATACAGCACTACTATGCTATTCTTTGAAGGTGATGTTATGCATAAGCAATACAAAGGCACTATTCAGGAAATAAAGTATTATCTGCATAATCGTGGAGACAGTAGTTAAATGTAAGAACTAAAGCCTGAATAAAGCAATCATGACTTACCTCTATAAAATGTGTCAGGTATAAGCCCATCCCGCCAGATCACTTGGCTAAATTTCCAAACCACTGATTCTTCTCTTCTATCCTGTAAAAGTATGAAAATACAAGTTAGTAACCCAAAAGAACTGAATTAAATGCATTCTCACAGTTAGGCAAAATAGTTGTAACTAAATGTGAAAAATCTAAGAAAATTCTTTTCCTAAGTAGATGCTATTGGATTAAACATAATTCACAACTAACAATTCAACTGCAATGGCCCATCAATACTAGCTGCTTATCAAAGACAGTAAGTTGCAATGTTTTAAACTTGTAGTTAAGGAGAATTAAGATGTCTTGAAAGTTAGGACAATTTTGAGTCATATTAAGGAAGAAAAAAGCACAAATGTGTTGCTGGTATAAAGAGACTGACACAGGAGGACCAGAAACAAATTGTGGACTGCCTGGGATACTTACAAAAGAGATGAAAATATAATAACAAGCATACTCCATGCACTGATCACTCACATGATACTACTTACTTAATAAAACCCCAGAGCAATAACGCCTCTTGCTGAAATGGCTAAATGTATTAACACTGTAGTTTAGGGGCTGGAAAGGCGGCTTTGTGGGAAGAGCAATTGTTGCTCTTGTGGAGGATCGTAAGTTCAATTCTCAGCACTCATATTGGGAAGCCTATAACTCTAGCTTTAAGGGATCCAATTCTCTCTTCTGGACTCCCTAGGCACCTGAACACACACACACACACACACACACACACACACACACACACACACAAACTTTAAATAAAAATGTTGGCCCTTTCCTTGAATCCTAGCATTCGAGAGGTTGAGCCAGGAAGATGCCCATCAAGGCCAACCTGGGCTCCATAGGAAGATAAATCTAGGTTACCCAGAGCTACACAGCAAGATCCTCTCTTGGAGAGGGAAGGAGAGAACAGGTAGCTGTGAATGGACCCAACATCCATGAGGCCCTGGGTTCAAATACTCAGCATAGTACGGTGATGCCTGTTTATAGCTCCAAACTTGAGGAGGCAACAAGAGATCAGAATTCAAGATTCTCTTTGAGTGCATAACAAGTTCAAGGCCATCCTAAGCTACATGAGACTTTGGTTACTCACATCCCCTTGCCCTTGATCCCCAAAACAGTTGAATGTAGCTTGTGAAAGTAAAAAATAGGGGTTGGAGAAATGGCTAAGTGGTTAAGAACACTGACTGTTCTTCCAAAAGTCCCAGGAACCACATGATGGCTCACAACCATCCATAATGAGATCTGACTCCCTCTTCTGGAGTGTCTGAAAACAGCTACAGTGTAATCACATATAATAAAGTAATCACATATAATAAACAAATAAATCTTTAAAGAAAAAAAAGAAAGTAAAAAATATATATTTTTAATTGTAAGGCAAAAAAAGATTTAATAATGTCAAAATAATCTATGGATGATTTTTAATTTATATATAGTAAATCAACCTCTTAGCAAAAACTAAGAAAATTAACATTCCGTTTGTAACATTCATTGTAATGATACAGGACACAGATCCACTTCTTTCATATTAACTGGGATATTTTTCTCAGGTATATGAAACAAATGCTATGAAAACTAAAAGCTGAATTCTCAAATGCAAAATAGGCCAAAAGTAAGTTTATATAGAAAAAAACGTATGTGGTATTTCCTGTGTCAGCCTTAGCTCTGAGGGAGCACCAGTGCACGTGAAAGCCCACAGTACAGTTGATGTCAGTGCCTCTCTCATTCACTCTCTTCTTTATTTATTGAGGCAGGGTCTCCAGACTGAACCTAGAGCTGCACAACTTGAATAGTCTAGCTTGCTAGTTTGCCCCAGACTCCTTGTTTCCTCCCAGATCCTGGGATTTCAGGCAGCAACTGTGCCTGAACTCAAGTCCCCAAGCACTTCAGTTACTGAGCCATCTCACCAACTCCCCTAACGCATTTTTAAACCTTGGTACAAATCCTGTAAATTAATAAAAAGCCATCAATGTAATACCTAAGAAATAAGCAAGCAATTAAAAATTCTGTTGATAATAGTTTTATCATGGGGTTCCTTTCTGATAATTTATCATTTTATAGCCAGTGAGTAGCTCTAGTTATAATTATTTTCTCAATGTACTTTAAAGTTATCCATTTCATGGAACAATGATGTAGCTGAATGGTAGAGCACCTGCCTATCATGCTAAACACCCCAAGCTCTTTCGTGACAAGACTCTTCCTAGGAAGAAACACACACACACACACACACACAACCTATTCACCCAGACAGAGATTCCAAGACAAGCCAAAGCCCACTCCAGCATGGACAACACTCCAGGAAATCCCTGAAACTGACAAGGGATAATAAAGTACTAAGTCCTATAGCAGAAGTTTAAGCAATTTATCACAGGAAAATCA
>NC_034601.1:28433779-28438342 GCF_900095145.1 Mus pahari | reverse complement strand
GGGAGGGGAGGGGAGGGGAGGGGAGGGGAGGGGAGACAGATATCTCACCACCCAAAACACTCCTGGTCTTGGGTATTTCAACTAAGGCATTTAGACTCCTTGCTGTTACTATTCATTACTTACTACTCACATTTTACAAATAAGAAGACTGAAGTTTTGTTCATTTAAAAACAAAAAAACAAAGCAACCAGTAAGTGGCAGGGCTCAAATGTTGGGAGATTTCCCTTAGAAGGCTTTTGTTCTTCACAACAGATTCTGGAAGCCTGAGTCTACTTTAAAATTATGAAACACTTAACAAATACAGCACGATCAGTCTTAGCTATTTACAGAATAGTTCAGTCATATCTAGCTTAGTTGTTTTAAAAGCATGATGTGAGGAGTAATTTAGTACTACAGAACTTATTTTACAATGCTTTAAAAGAATGGCAACTAATTTCAGAAGTTCTTGTTTGTGGTGATATATTTGATGAAAATATCTGTTGTATTCAAAGAAACAGGAACTCTTGCTAGGCCCCACTGCCCAGTTAACAATGGGAACTGAGGTCACTTGGACTCAAGACTGCTGTCCTACTGTGTACTCAGGCTCATCCTTTAACTGCCTTTAAAAGGACAATGTAACAACCAACCTTACTTGCCTTGGATTTTCCATGTTATCAGCTTGACAACCCAAACTAACACATCCCTTTAAATTATATACTCTTCCATGTCACTGACCCAGAGAACAGTGTGTGTGTGTATGTATGTGTGCTATGATAGTCATTTGTTGAATACAGCAAATGTATGAAAAAGTATCTTATACAACAAACATAAACAGTAACTGCAGTGGTTCACACCCTAACCCTGTTACTATTAACCCTGAGGATGGAAGCCATGTGAGAAACAAGAGGAGCCAGGGGCTTCGTGGCCAGCCAGTGAGCTAATGACTGGGTCCTAATCAAAGACCCTATCTCAAAACAAAGGGAGAGAGCCGGAGAGATGGCTTATCAGTTTTAAGTGCTCACTGCTTTTCCACAGGACCCAAGTTTGATTCTCAGTACCCAAAGGGCAGCTTACAACTACCTTCTGTTTAACTCCAGGTACAGGGGCCTCCGTAGACATTTGTGTGTATACATACACACACGAATAAAATAAACCTTTTTTTAAAAATGTAGAAGGAAAGGCAAAGCTGGATGGAGATCCTCCCTGATAACCAGAGTTTGATCCCGAGGACCCATGTGGCGGGAAGAGAAAGCCAACACCCACAAGTTGTTCTCTGACCTTCACATGTGTGCTGTGTCATGCTTCTGTGTGTACATACACATAAAATAAGGATGCACTTTTTTAAGATTCAAAAATAAGAAGAAAAGCAATAAAAGACAGCTGATTTAAATCCCTGGCATCTACATGCATACCGCACATCCAAACATGTCGATTCTTCATGAACAAAAGCTATATTTTAAAAGTCCTTTGGAAGCACCAGGCAGCGGTACAAACTACCATCTCCGTACTTGGGAAGCTGCTGTGGGAAAATCCCGAGTCCTGTTGAGCTTTAACTATATAACAAGACTGACTAAAAAAGCCAAGCAACTATGAACAGTCAAAAAGAAAACTGGTGCATTTAATATGAAATGCATATTTAAAATTGGGCTTGGGAGCTAGAGAGATGGCTGAGCAGTTCAGAAAGCTTGATGTTCTTCCAAAGGACTACATGGGAGCTTTTTACTGGTCTCTGCGGGAACTACACACAGATAAACACAGATACAGATACAGATACACACACACACACACACACACACACACACACACACACACACACACTTCTCACTTGAAACCAGAAACCAAAAATAAATGTGGCATTGTATTTTTCAAATTCCAAGGGAGATACTAATGAATAATATTTAGTAAAACTATCCTTCAGAAATAAAAAATATAAATAAATAGCTCTCAAAAGATAAAAAACTGAAATTATGCACTGCTAGAAAACCTACACGTCATGATTGACTGATGAAGAGGGACAGAGAGATGGCTCAGTCGTTCAAAGCAGTTGCTGTTCTTACAGAACAGGGGTTAAGGTCCCAGCACATACACAGTATCTTACAATCATCCCTAACTTGATTTCTAGGGGACCTGATACCCTTTTCTAACCTTGTCTGACACCAGAACACATGTGGTACACAGACACTCATGAAAGCGAAATACTCATACACAACATCTTTTTAAAAATAAATCTTTTTAAAAAGATAAGTAGAAGTTTCCCAAACACAAGGGAAAAGGTGAAGCCTGAAGTATATCTACCAAAAAAAAAAAAAAAAAGAAGAAGAAGAAGAAGAAGAAAAGAAAAGAAAAGAAAAGAAAAGAAAAGAAAAGAAAAGAAAAGAAAAGAAAAGAAAAGAAAAGAAAAGAAAAGAAAGCTGGCTCAGTTTTCAAAGTGCTAGGGACAAGAAGTTTGGGTCCCCAGAGCTCATAAAAAGGCTGACACTGTGGCATGTGTGTATAATCCTACTCTTAGGAAATGAAGACAGGAGGATTCCTGAACTTCACTGAGTGGCCAATCTAGCCAAATCAGTGAGCTCCAGATCCATTGAGCAACCTTGTCTCGGCTCAACAGTCAATAGTTAAGAGCACGTACTGCACATGCAGAAAGAAGACCAGACCTCAGTTCCTTGAACCTAAATCAGATGGCTCACAGCCACCTATGACTCCAACTCTAGAGAACAGAGGCCTGTGCCTACAGTCACATACATATACCCACACACATTAACCAAAAATAAACCTTAAAGGGCTAGAGAGACAGTTCAATGAGTAAAATGCTTGCTGCCTTGCACAGTGCTCAGGTTCACACACATGCATCAATTCCCAACACACACATAGTAGCTCACAATCATTCATGTCTCCAGTCCAGGGTATTCAAGACCAACTTCTGTAGATACCAGGTATACTCACGTGGTACTCATATGCAGGCAAAACATTCATTCAATTCACTCAGACATTAAGGGCATATGTTGCTCTTGCAGAGGACCATGCAAGGTTTAATTTCCAGCACTCACACAGCAGCTCACAACCATCTGTATCCCACTTCCAGAGAGATTGGATGCCTTCTTCTGGCCCCCTCAAGCAAGCAATGCACAAACTAATATGCAGGCAAAAACACCCATATACATACAATAATAAATTCTAAAAATCTTAGAGTTGTAACAATAAACTGATGGATGTATAAATAGATGAATGGGTGAATGAATGAAGTGACAGAGCAGTGAGATGGCTTGGCTGGTAAAGGTGCTTGTCACTGAATGAATGAATCAATGAATGAATGAATGAATCAATCAATCAATCAATCAACCAATGAAGTGACAGACCTGTGAAATTGCTTGGCTGGTAAAGGTGCTTGTCACTGAATGAATGAATCAATGAATGAATGAATGAATCAATCAATCAATCAATCAACCAATGAAGTGACAGACCTGTGAAATTGCTTGGCTGGTAAAGGTGCTTGTCACTGAATGAATGAATCAATGAATGAATGAATGAATCAATCAATCAATCAATCAACCAATGAAGTGACAGACCTGTGAAATTGCTTGGCTGGTAAAGGTGCTTGCCACAAGTGTGGCCTGAGCAGCTGAGTGCAATCCCTAAAACCCACATGACCAAAGCAGAGGACTGACTCCTAAAAGTTGTTCTTAACCTATATGTGTGTAGTGTTGATTGTAGGAGATTGATCATACATAAGTAAATACACAAATAAATAACAACTTAGAGCATTGGCTCAGCAGTGAAGAAAGAGCACACACTGTTCTTGCAGAGTAAGTACTCAAATTCAGTTCCTAGCACTCACCTTAGGGGGCTCACAACTGTAGGTGCCTAGGCCTTCATAGGCATCTGTACTTGTGTGACATACTCTCACAGACACACATGCATATACATAATTTAAAATAACAAAATATATCTTAGGGGACGGCTCAGCAGCTATGAGAACTGGCTGGTATTCCAGAGTTCAATTCCCAGCAACCACATGGTGGCTTACAACCATCTAAAAAAATGAGTTCTGATGCTCTCTTCTGGTATGAAGGTATATATGCAAATAAAGTATACATAAAACAAATAAATGTTTTTTAAGTCTTTGAAAAAACAAAAATAATAAAGATTTTAGAATAAGATAGAAAATAAATGAAGACGCCCAATGGTGACCTCTGGTTCTGTACACACATGCACACATACACACATGTGCGCTCACACACAACCATAAAAGTAAAATGAACATTAAACAAGTAGAACAGAAATAAATTAAATAGAAAAGAGAACATTTAAATAAAACTTTATGAGCCAGACTGAGCCATAGAGTGCCTACCTAGCATGTACAAAGCCCAATGTTCCACCCTCAGCACCCCACAAACCAGATGTGGCAGCACACATCTGCAATTCCAGCACCACAGAGATGGAGGCAGGAGGGTCACAAGTTTGTCATCCTCAGCTAGTTGAAGGCCTAAAGGCAGGTTAAGGCCCCAAAAGAGTTCAAGATTAGCCTTGGCTATCTTTAAACCTCTTTACACAGACAGAAAGACACACACACACACACACACACAC
>NC_034601.1:28396677-28433536 GCF_900095145.1 Mus pahari | reverse complement strand
AATAAAATGACATTATCAATACAGACCCTGAATTTAAAAGATAAGGGAATATTGCAAACAATTTTATGCTCTTAAATTTGACACTAGGCTCTAAGAATGCTACCCAAACTCAATCAAGAATAAAGTGATAATACAACCATTAAAGAAAATTGAACTCATGAAGAGCCTCTCCTCAAAGAAATGCCAAACTAAAATGGATTCACTAGTTATTTCTACCTAATACTTAACTAAGAATTGAAACTAAATGTTCACCTATTTTTACCAAAACAAAGAGGGAAAGACTCAGTGAGTTCGAGGCCAGCCTGTCTACATAGAATTCCAAGCGAGCCAGGGCTACATTGAGAGTCCCTGGTGAAAAAAATCCAAACAAACAAACAGTTTAGTGTTACTGAAATTGAGACAAGACAAAGACACCACACGAAAAGACAAGTCATATCACTTATGGATATAGATAAAAACAAAAAAAAACACCAAAAGATGAGAACAGAAAACCCAGCAACACATAAAAGGATGATGTATCACAGGCAAAAAGAAATCATCTCAAAAATGTCAGGTCGCTTTAAACTCTGAAAATCAATCTTATACGCTGGCTGGTTTTGTCAACTTGACACAAACCTACACATATTTGGGAAGAAGAACCTCAATTAAAAGAAAAAAAAAATGTATAAAGCGTCCGGCAGTTCTCCCAAGTCCACCTGCCCAGAGCACAAGATCTCTAGCCGGACATGGACTCTCTCCCTCCCCCTCCTCCCCTATACCACAGCCCTACATGCCCCATCCAGACTGCCTGTAGGTACAAGTCTATGGGACATTTTCTCAAAAAATGATTAATGTGCAGTTCCAGTCCACAGGAGAAGGTACCACCTTGGGCAGTTGGTCCTGAATTGTTTAATAAAGCAAAGTGAGCAAGTCATAAAAAGCAAGAGACAAGAAGCAGCATGTCTCCAAGGCTTCTGCTTCAATTTCTTCCCCCAGGGGCCTGCCTACACTTCCTATCCTGAAGTCCCTCAGTGATGGACTGTGACCTGAGAGTTGTAAGATGACATAAACCCTTTTGGGCCAAAGTTGCTTTTGATCTTGGTGTTTTATCACAGCAAAAGAAAACTTGGACATACACAACACCAAAACAATGAAAAACTAGACGTCAAATCATTACTTTTAATCAATTACCTCAAAAGATATGGAAAGGTTTTAAATAAAATAAAACCTTCGCTATACTTTGAAAAAAAATAAAATAAAATAAAACCTTCGCATGCACACACACTTAACACACAAGAAAGAGAACAGAGTGACCAAATTACTGCCATCTAATAAACACCATCTACCAGACAGCCAGGGTTAACACCATAATTAATGCTGAAATAGTAAATGCTTCTAAGATCAGAAACAAGACAAGCATATCTCTGTGCTTGCTACTTCTAGAAACAATGTTAGAGAATAATTTAGAAAGATTAAGCAAGAAGTTAACTAAAAGGCACACAGCTCCAGGTGGCATGCTCTAGAAAAGTCACTAACTAATGTACCATCAAAAAGTATAGAAAGTACCTACTTTTACAAAGTTAACAAACCACAGAGAAACCCTGTCTTAAAAAACAAAGCAAAAACAAACAAAGTTAACAAACAGGTCCTAAAATTACAAAACCTGACTGAAAGAAATTAGGAAAAATCAAAACAGATATCTGGCATTTGTAGATCAGAAACTTTAGTACTGTTAAGATGAATACTTGACCAAATTCATCCACAGACTCAATGCAACTAATACATAAAACCCTGCAGCTTGGGGATAAAGCTCAGTAAAGCACATGCTCATGGCTCATTGTGGTGAGGCTCTAGGGTTACTCCCCAGCAAGCCTGTCACTACCACCACCCCCTTAGAGGCTTAAATGGAAGATCTGAAACCATCAGTATCCTAGGGTAAAAGGGATGAGGAAACCTTCATGACACACCAATAATTTCTTGGACATGACCCCAAAGGTACACATGCAACAAAAGCAAAACCTAGAAAAGTGAAACTACATCACACTGAAAGGATTCTACCCAGCAAAGAAAACAATCCAGTGAAAAGGTGCCTTGCTCAAAGCAGCAAAAGATGTGCAAACCGCAACTGATAAGGGGAACATTCAAACTACAGGAGAAACTCCTACAGATACATTAAAACAAAACAAAACAAAACAAAAGTAGGCAAGCTAGGGGTATGGCTAGTAGCAAAGCAAAAGGATGGCATGCCCAAGGCGCTCAGCTTAACTTCCAGCATCAAAAGAAAGGACTAAGGTCCTGAACAGATGGTTCTCCAAAAGACAACAGAAATATGGGAAGAGTACTACAAGATAGCTTAGTCAACAAAGAACTTGCCGTGTAAGCATGAAGACCTGACTTCAAGTTTCAGAATCCAGTAAGTATACTGGAGATTCAGGTGCTTATAAGCCCGGCATGGGAAGGCAAGGCAGAAGGATACTGGTTCTACCCCAGTAGGTGAGAGAGCTGCAAACCAAGAGAGATCCTATCCAAAGGGAAACAGATGGTGTTTCTGAGGAAGACACTGCAGACTGCCCTCTGGCTTACCCATGCACCTGCAAACATACACACACACACACACACACACACACACACACACACACACACACACACAAATGAAGGGGCCAGGTAGTGGTACACTCCTTTAATCACTGGGGGCAGATGCAAGTGCATCTCTGTGACCAAGCCACCAGCAGGTCTACAGAGCTAATTCCAGGACAGCCAAGGATACATGGAGAAAACCTATCTTGAAAAAACAACAACAAAGGGGGTTGTGGGGGGAACTGGTGAGATGGCTCAGCATCAACAGTGTTTCCTGCTCTTCCTTTGGCCCCCAGCACCCACACTGGGCAACTCACAACTGTCTGTAACTCCAGACCCACAGAATTCATCTCCCTCTTCTGGCCCTCCTAGGTGTATGTGCACACACGCAAATGTATACACACATGCATATATACATATACACACAGAAAATAAAAATAAACAACAACAAAAAAAAAGGAAACTATAGTCACTAGAGAAACTTAGCTTTAAAAAAAAAAAATCACAGTCAACTATTATTACTTTACACCTATTAGGGTGGCCATGATCAAAAGGGTAATTCAAATTGAGGGAATACAAAAAATTGGAAACACTGTGCCCTACTAATGAGAATACAAAATGGTAAGAGCCACTGAGGGAAGCTTTTAGAGCGCTTCAAAGACAGTAACCCGACTGTAGGTGGGACTTATTTATTCAAAAGAACTGAAATCAGATCCCAAACAGGTATTTACGACATTCTTCACAATAACCAAAACATGGAAACAAACAAAATGAATACCAACAAATAATGGATAAGGAAAATATTTATGATATGGGCCAGTTGTCAAAATGGGACAGCAGGTAAAGGCAGCAACCACCAAGCCTGACTCCACTCCACTCCACAACCTGAGCTCCACTCCTGGAGCCCACAGAGAAGAAGAGCCATTCCTACACGTTGTGTCTGACCTCTATGTGTGAGTATAGCATATGTGTGCCCACTGAATGAATGAATGAATGAATGAATGAATGAATGAATGAATGATGTTGTAGAGACACACAACGAAACATTCAACACTTTAAAAGGAAGATTCAGGATGAATAAACACTGAGAACAAACTGCTAAGTAAAAGAAGCCAGTCACAGACGGTCAGACTGTCTGAGCTCACCATATGAGGGATCTAAAGCAACCACAGGAGAAGGGCGGGATGCACACAGGTTGACGGGACAAGGAAGTAAACCAAGGAGCTATGCTGCACCGATCTAAAGTTTCAGTGCTTAAAACTGAAAAGCTTCTGGACTCTGCTTTACAACACTGCTTCTAGTTAATTTCATACTCTAAATATAATTTTGAGAGCATTGATCTTATACTATGGATTTTTTAAAATTAAATCTTAAGTGCTGCACTTCAAAGATACCATCAAGAAAGTGAAGAAAACCGTTCAGGTGAAATATGTGCAAACCATGGCATGAGTTTCAGAGTATACAAAGACCCTGACCCCCAGTCACCAAAAAGTATAGGAGGGGTTTCTGCCACAGACACTAGCTGGGCGTCTGTGCTGCTTGGTTTCTGTCAACTTGACACAAACCTAAACACATCTAGGAAAAGGGACTCTTAACTGAGAAAATGCTTCCACAAGATTAGCTGGTGGGGCAAGTTTGTGGGGGTATTATCTTGATTAATGACTGATGTGGGAGGGTGCCCCTCTTGGCAGTTGGTCCAAGACCATATAAGAAAGCAGGCTGAGCAAGCTGTGAGGAGCAAGCCAATAAGCAGCTTTCCTCCAAAGTCTCGTTTCAGTTCCTGACTTGAGTTCCTGCCCCGACTTCCCCGTTGATAGAGTGTAACCTAGAGTCCTTTCTTCCCCAAGTTGATACTGGTCATGGTGTTTCATCATAGCAATAGAAACTCTAAGAAAGTGACCTTTAAATCAACTCAAATCTGGAGATAAGCTGCTTTGCCTTAAATGTCATCTACACAACCCCAGGTTGGTTGTCTAGCGACTAGCCTGCTATTAATCAGGGTTCCCATGAACCTCACCCTGGTTCAATTAATTTGCTGGAGCTTTTCACAGAACTCAGAAAAACAGAATCACTGACTTACTACAAAAGGCGTTCAAAAGACAGTGATTAAACATCAGATGAGACACATATGCACAAGGAACATGGAAAGAATGGCCTTGCTTCTGAGCTCTCTCCAGCACAGTATGTAGCAGGGTCTTCCTCCACAAGTTGAGCTATCCAGTAGTAGTTCTCCAAACTCAATTCTCTGGGGTTCAAAACAAAGTCTCACTAAGTAAGAATAAATTATACCACTGTCCAAGAACAAATCTTTTCAACCTTTGTTCTTCCCCTCCTTGGAACCCCCAAAATCATACCTAGATTTCTCCTGTGACCAGTCCCCATCTGAAGCTAGCTAGGAGGTTATAACCTTACTACACTCACAAAAGAAACTCATTAGATGAGATAGCTCAGTGGTTAAGAGCGCTGACTGCTCTTCCAAAGGTCCTGAGTTCAAATCCCAGCAACCACATGGTGGCTCACAACCATCCGTAACGAAATCTGATGCCCTCTTCTGGAGTATCTGAAGACAGCTACAGTGTACTTACATTAAATAAATAAATAAATAAATATTTTAAAAAAAGAAACTCATTAGAGATTCCAAACATTTCAGGAGTTACATGACAGGAAATAGATAAAGACCAAACATACATTTTACAATATCACATCATTAAACTTCACAGCCCACAAAGAATGCTATAATCAAAATGGCTGTCACCAGGCTGTAAATCCCTGTGACCCCAGCACTAGAGAAGTTGGAATAAGATCTTAAACTGAATTCAATCTGAACTATACAGCAAGAAGCAAGGGATGGGTGATGGGGGTGTAGTTCAGGTGATATTGGTAAGATACAGGAAACTGAAGAGCTCATACACTGCTGATGGAAAATTAAAATATTAAAGCCTCTTTGAAAAAGTCTGCAGTTTCTTTTCATAACTGAATGAACATCGTTGAGGTGCTATACTCAGCAATTCTACTGTTACACATATACACGAGAGAACTGAAAGCGAAGGCTTATACCAAAAACAAGGGTTAGGGATGTAGCTCAGTTGTATAAGAACCTTTAGAGTCTCCATTTAAAAAAAAAAAAAAAAAAGACTCTTTTCTGCATTGCATGGTGGTGGGTCCCTCAATCTCTTGAGTTCAGGTCCAGCCTGGACTACAGAGGTAGCATGGGGAGCATAGCTCAGTAGTCAAAATGCTTACAGAGTTCAGATCTCCAGAACCCACAAGAGTAAATGAGTGGTGGCTCACTTGTAATTCAGCCTCAAAATCCAAAACTGGAGATAGGGTCCCAGAGCAAGCTTGCTAATGAGACTAGTGAGCTCCGGATTTGACTAAGAAAACTTGCCTCAAACATTATGGTGGGAGAATAATTAGAAAAATCCCAGATATTAACCTTGAGTCTAAGCCCACAAATGTGCCCACTAGCATGAAATGTGCACATACACACAGCATACACAAAAAGAAAAAATTACTTTAAAAAACAGATATAGACTTTAAAAAAGGCACATATATTCAAAATAGAATTATTCATAATACCTAAGTCTAAACAACCCAAGTGCTGATCAGATAATAGACAAAATGTATGTTCATATAAGTTACTACTAACCCATTAAAAGGAATCAACTAATGACATATGCTACAACATTTAAGAGCATAACAAACAGGGCACAGAAATCCATTCGCTTTATGATTCCATTAAAATGTTCAAAAAACCAGGCAGTGGTGGCGCACACCTTCAATCCCAGCACTAGAGAGGCAGAGGCAGGAGGAGCTCTGAGTTTGAGTGCAGCCTGGCCTACAGATCGAGTTCCAGGACAGCCAGGGCTACACAGCGAGACCCTGTCTCAGAGAGAGACAGACAGACAGACAGATAGAATGTTCAAGGCAGACAATTCCCTAGAAGCAGAAAGATTAGCAGCAACTTCTAGATGGATGGATAGATGGATAATGTTCAAAATAGACAAACTCTGAGAGAGAGAGAGAGAGAGAGAGAGAGAGAGAGAGAGAGAGAGAGAGAGAGAGAGAATATGTTCAAAAGAGATAAACTCCTAGAAGTAGATTTCCAGGCACTAAGAGGAAGCAGAAATAAGGGTGGTTTCTTTTTAAGATAGTGAAAATATTCTAAATATTTTATGCTACATATTCTAAAATTGATTACAGTGATGGTCAATTAGCTCCATGTTATTCTAAAAACTAGAGCACTCTGTTTACAGTATATGAATTAAATGGTATGTTAAAAATACTTCAAATATGTTTAAGGAAAACTCAATGGTTCTTAGAATGTGTTTCAAAAATGACAGATCTAAATAAACAGGAATTGCTAGCCACTGATTGAAATTCTACATAATAGGCTGGGGCAGTGGTGATGCACTCCATTAATCCCAGCACCCCCAAGAGGCAAAGGCAGGCGGATGTACTGATTAAGTTCCTGGACAGTCAGGGCCAAATATAAAAACCCTGTCTTAAAAACAAACAAACAAACAACAAAAGAACAAAAAACAAAAAAGAAAGTCTACATAAAAAGGTAAATTCATCCCAAACTGAACTACAGATTTATTAAATTTCTATAAAGCTCCTGGTCACTGATTAAAAGTCTACATAATAAAGCAATCTATGCTAAACTGAACTTACTGAATTCCTACCAAGCTCTTGTCGAGGTATTTTTCACACATATTATGAGATTCTAAACTTTATATGAAAAGGCAAAAGTGCCAGAAAAGCTGCAATCGTCTTGACCCAGAACAAAGTACCAGGAGCCCTGCCTTCAGGAGCACAAGGCTATGGCCCAGGTGAGCAAGGTCCTGAAGACAGAGGACACACACATTAATGAGCAAATCAGAGCTCAAACATCAACACACACATTGCAACGGATTTTGACAAAGAGGCAAAAACAGTTCAACTGAGAAAGGATAATTGAGGAACTAATGTACTGTGACTAGACACCTAAAAGCCAAACAAAACCAACCTCTAAGCCATATAGCCAAGTCTCAAAGTCAAAGGAATCGTGAATTTAAATATGACACAAGGAACTACTTGAGAACTGAAGCCAAGGACTACAGACGTTGGCACCAGAGGCATGCTACCCTCCATGAATGAAAACAAATCAGATCTGATCCCAAAATTAAAGACCGTGTCAAGATGACATTTCTAAGATCATTTTTTAAAGCAGCCTACTCCGCTTATAGACTGAAAGAACGTATCTGTAAGACACATCTAACAAAAGTCTTAGGCAGGTGGTGACCTGCACCTTTAAACCAGGCATTCAGCTGAGTCTCTAGGAGTTCAAGGTCAGCTTGGTCTATAAGTTTATATAGCCAGAACTACAGAGAGAAACCCTGTCACCGAAAAAAACAAACAAACAAACAAAAGGTCTTAAGTAAAAACTATTCCATAAAGAATTCTCAACAATAGTAAATAAGCAAATTATTCTGATTCAACAAAAGATATCAAGCATTTCACACAAAAAAAAATCTGAAGAGAATAAAAACATAAAAAGATGATTAAAACCATTAGCCATCACAGCAAGTAACTAAACACACACTTAGCACACAACTCAGCAGTTTCACCATTGAACACCTATTTCAGAAAAGGGGGGTGGCTTTTATTTACATAAAATCCTCATATTTCCTGCACAAACTTGCACTGGCCCTTGGTCTACAATGGAAAACACTAAACATCCCTCAGGGCTCAGGGATGGTTCTGCAAATAAGGGCACTGGCTCTGTAAACACAAAGACCTGAGTTCAAATCTCCAGAGTTCACATAAAAAGCCAGGTGTTCCTGTAATCTGGGCCCTGTGAGGGGTGGAGAAAGGATTGCAGGCCGCCAGCCTTGCTGCAGGTTCAGCAGGAGACCCTGTCTCACCAAAATGGGACAAAGAGCAACAAGAATGCTAGTCCCCCTCTGGCCTCAGCACGGACACACACATACACCACAAACAAGCTCTCAACAGGGGAAAGGTTAAACCAAGTGTCTTTCTTTAACTTACACTACGTACCATAGAAATGGAACCCACAGAGCTAGGGGGCAGGATGCCAGGAGTCGGGGAGCTACCTTGTGAAGGGACTATCTCAGGGTGTGGCAAGGGGGGGGGGGGGCCTTTGTGGTGACTCAAGTTTTGTATCTTTACTGTAGTGACTACATACATTTCTACATGAGAAAAAAAAGGCACAAAATTATACATACACTAGCAGTGTTAGGTCTAAAAACTTTTTAAACAAACAAATAAAACTACAAATTTAGTATTCTTATTAAGGGAAAAGTACCACTGTCGATTTTCTGGGTTTGGTAACCTACATAATGAAGGAAGTACAGCATTCTTTCTGACTTTGTTTTATTTTTGAGACAGAGTCTGATTTTGTAGCCCTACCTGGCCTGGATATTACTGTATAGATGAGGCTGCCCTCAAAGTCAGAGAAATATGTTTGTTTCTCCTGCAGGCTGGAATTACAGGTGTGAGCCACCACACCCAGTTGCATAGCCACTTCCTATAATTTTTTCAAAATAAAGTTATCCTAAAAATAGCAAGAGTTGTGGGGCCAGCAGGTTTGGCAAGTAAAATGCACTTGCTGCCAAACCTAGGGACCTGAAAGTTTGATCCTTGGAACCCACATGGTAGGTAGAGGGCAAGATTGAACTCCTACAAGCTGTCGTTTGACCTCAACAGGTAAACCGGGGCAATGGGTGTACGCATGCATGGACATAGACAGATATACATACATACATACATACATACATACATACATACATACATACACACACACACACACACACACACACACACACACACACACACACACATTCTCTCCCTCCCTTACCCCCCCTCTCTTTCAAGTAAATAAACAAAATACTGAGAGGAGAGGTAGAGAGATGAGTCAGTAGTTAAGTGTTTTCTACAAAAATCATAAGAACTGGAGTTCAGATCCAGCATCTATGTAATAAACTACAAATACCTATCAACTCCAGCTCTAAGGGATCTGACACAATCTTCTAGCCTCTACTCATATACAAGCATATGCACATACTCCCAAGATGCACATATGCACACAAGTAAAGAAAATCTTAAAGAAATACATAAGGAAGAGGCAGGAAACAGAATAGGTGGAAGTCTAGATGAAACAAGAATGGCCAACAACTGCTAACTGTAGAATTTCTAAGACTTTGCTTTCTTTCCTCTATTTAAATTTGTCTACAACATTAATAAAAATATAAGAAAGCCATTCCATCTATAAACGAAAGTATTAACAAGAGTTCCTCTTGTTTTTCTTTTCTAACATGCATTTCAATTCTGAAAAATCAATGTGATTCTATAGAATGCTTTCTGGGCTCAGTGGGTAAAGGCACTTCCTGTAATGTAAATCCCAACAACCAAAACTCAACCCCTTGTAACTAGACAGAGGAGAGAACTGACTCTACAAAGTTGTCCTCTGACCCCACACACACCATGTTACTCACACACACATCATGGACATTTACACAATAATTAAATTTTAAAAATAAAGTAATACAAAATGCTTTTTCAGCAGGCTAAGCTAATAACTTGTAATTTGCCCTTTTACTCTGTGTGTGTGTGTGTGTGTGTGTGTGTGTGTTCTTGGTTTGGTTTGGTTGGAAGTATTTTTAATAAGCATCACCATGGAGAGGATTTAACGTAAAGAGAAGCCTATTGATACTTCTTCCTCTAACAATACACTGCTTACATAATATGAAAACAGTTCACTAAATATACAATTTATAAGCCAGACATCGGTGGCACAAACCTTTTAATCCACCCTTGGGAGGCAGAGGCAAGAGAATCTCTCTCAGTTCAAGGCCAATCTGGTCTACTGAGTTAGTTCTAGGACAGTCAAGGCTACACAAAGAAACCCTGTCTTAAAAATTAAAAATTAGAAATATAAGAATATATTAAATATTTAATACATATAATATATATTAAACAGTATAATACCTTTATTACATATAGTATACATATTATACAAGGCATAAAATATTATGTATATATAATACAATGTATACTACATATATAATAGACAAGATATATAACATATATTATATATGAATATGTGTATATTCAATTTATGTTACATCCAACTCCATTCCTAAAATTCCAAAATAATTTTTCTAAATTCCAATAAAATAAGCAAATTAAAATGTAGCTGGGCAGTGGTGATGCAGGTCTTAAACCCCAGCACTAGGGAGGCAGAGTTGAGACCAGCCTGGTCTACAGAGCAAGTTCCAGAACAACCAAGGCTACAGAGACACCCAGTCTCAAAAAACAAAACAAAACAAAACAAAACAAAAAGGCTACTAACCAAATAGTGTAACAGCATATCAAGCTGTTGGAGAGATTGGTGATGGTTCCACAGGTAAGAACAGTTGCTGCTCTACCAGAAGACCCAGGTTCAATTCCCAACACCCACATGGCAGCTCATAATCAGCTATAACTCCAGTTCCAGAGGGTCTGAATGTGTACCTCGCCTCTGGCCTCCGGTACACATTCATGTAGGCAAAACACCCACACATACAAAATTTAAATTTAAATTAAAAACTTGAATATTTTTCAAAGCTGTGGGAGATAGTCATAAACATTTCTATCTGTGCTTGTTAAGCATTCCCCATAAGGAGGTCCAAAGGTTTTCTTTTCTTTTTTTGTTTTGAGACAGTCTGGCTGTCAAGCCTACACTCACCTAGAAGTGGTGATCCTCCTGCCTCAAGCCCCCTGAGTAATGCACATCAGCCCTGTGCAATGGTCATACAGGAAGGTTTTAAACTGAGATTACTATTAACACAATTCCTTTTCTCCCTGGCATTTCTGAAAAGGCTAAGCATTCAAGTTACTTGTAACCACTGAAAATATCCACATGAAAAACACATCCACCCAGTTAAATGCCAAGTATCTACATCAATCTATTTAATCAATTTCAAATGCAGCACAAATCCCATAAAAGGAATTAACACTGAGGAATATTCAAGGCCTTTGTTGTTTTTTCAAAGGCCAAAGAAATTCCATGCAAATAAATTGCTCTTAAGTTTATACATTTCAACAATAAACTAAACATTGCCACATTCATTTTTCTCAGCTTTTTAATTCTTACTATAAAACCAATTCAGCCATATTTCCCTCCAAACAAATAAATAGCCAGTTTCATTAGTCTATTCTTGGATAGGTCACCAGACTGGGAATAAGAGACCCGGTCTATTCCCAGCTGCGAACACACTGGTAATCTCAAACACTATGCACTCAGGGTGAGGTTCTACACTCATACCATACTGATAATGCTATCCAGAAATTCAGAAAAACTGAGGTCTGCCTCGGACATCCAAAAGGCAACTGCTAACATATTTTTAGATTTATTAGTTCTAAAATCCTGTATAACTTATTTAAAGTAACATTTAACACACTCAAAATTTCAAATCTATGTAGTACTTTTACCATTGCTCACCACAAATTAGTAAGTCTTTTTAAAATCATGCCTGATTTTTTAAAGTTCTAAATGAGAAATTGAACAAGTCATAATCATTACATAAAATAAAAGACAAATAAACGCGGGAGTGGAGGGCTTCCAATATGCATTTCCTAACTTTAATTTTGAGTCTACTATATATGCAGCCATTCTCTGTCACTGTAAAAAGAACTTTGCAGTCTGGAGAACAAACTTTGTCTCACAGTCTACCCCTGGAAAGTCCTCGGGAGAGTTCTCACCACTAACCTCGCAGGTTTTACCAGCACAACCAACATAAGGACTGCAAGCACACAGTCTGCATAAGTCTCCGTTTTAAACAAAGTTGTCTTGTAGACCAAGTTCTAGCCTGACCTTCTCACGAACCATAAAGCCGTATACACAGGGCAGCGAACTGGAGGAGTAGCAGCCCCTGGCCCCCGGCGGCCCCACTGGAACACTCTACCGGGACACCCTGGCAGCCTGGGCCAGCGCGCACCGCCGATCCGGAAGCAGCAGAGAGGCCTCGGGCGCACGCGCTCCACACAAAAGGCTCCGCCTCCCCGCTCTCGCCCGGACCAAAGGGCCTCCCTTGGTCCCAAGCGCGTGGGTCCCGTGGGCCCAAGGCTCGGCTAGGCTCGGCTCGGCTCGGCTCGGCTCGGCTCGGCTCCGCTCGGCTCCGCTCGGCTCGGCTCCGCTCGGCTCCGCTCGGCTCCGCTCGGCTCGGCTCCGCTTGCCTTGGCAGTTCGGCTCCGTTAGGCCAGGCTCCCCAATCTGTCCAGAGCTCCAAAAGCCCAAAAAACTTTAGGATTCCCCTATTCCTGGGTGTCTAAAATGAAAAATGTGTGGCTTCAGGAACTTTGGTAAAAACCTGCACCCTTACAGAGCTGTCATCAGAAGGTACAAAGGCACGTGGCAGAACACTGCCTTAAATAGGAAGAAACCTTTCAATAACTTCATCCCTTCCTCTTCCTCTCTCTTCTCTATCCCTTAATTTTCTCATTTCAGTCTTCCCTCCCACTGGTTTCAACATAAGAACTGTATTTTTTTCCTCAAGGAATTTTTCTGTAACCCATCTTTCCACTTATTTTTTTGAAATTTACCTAACAAGTTTCTTAAGTCTCTTCCATAACACTCCCACTTTGCTATTCAAAAAATTCACCAAATTTAACTTTTATAATTTGTACCAGCTCCTGCCAAATAACTCATAGACTCCCCAGTCCCTCGTTGTTCCATCATCCTCTAAAGTAATTATTTCCAAGCCTAACATGTTCACATTCTGTGAAATTATTCCAGGAGTCTTTTTAAAATCTCCATTTCCTAGGTCTGGCCCAGCTCTTGTTTCTCCCTTGACAGTACTCAGGGTAGAACCCAACCTCCAGCAGGAATGCGAGACAAAGTACTCCACAGCCGAGTTGTATCTCCAATCACTTTATCTCCAACCCTGCCCTCAACAACTTAACAAGCTGGTGACAGTGGCACGCACTTTTAATCCCAGCACTAGGAAGCAGAGAGGCAAGTGGATCTTTGTGAGTTCAAGGCTCCACAGATAAAAAAAATTCTAAGTCAACTTAACCACTCATTCCCCAAACCCACAGCAATGTGGGGCGGCAGCTCCTCAGTTACCCCTAACCTCTATATGCAACACATACATACGCTAATAAATACTTTTTTAAAAAAAATTAAATCCTTGATAGTATAAAAGAAAAGGTGACAAAATAAAATTTGACAGTGGTGGCACATGCCTTTGATCCCAGCACTTGGGAGACAGAGGCAGGCGGATTTCTGAGTTCAAGGCCATCCTGGTCTACAGAGTGAGTTCCAGGACAGCCAGGGCTACACAAACAAAAATGAGTACTATTACCGGGCTAGGCAGGCTAAGTTTGGAAGCAGAGATCCAATTAAATAAGAGGGCTGGTGTTGGTCTTAAATATCATTAATTAGGGTAAGTATATAGACGATAAAGGACTTCTTTTTTTTTGGTGGCAAAGTTTCCATTTAAACTATATTTTGACTTTACGATTAGTAAGTCAATGCCTTAAAGATGTTCAATAGATAAGACTAGAATATATGTGTATAAAATTATCAAAAAAAATTAAAGAAATAGAAACAAGCCAAGAAAACATATTTAGAATTGTGTGGGGGAGGCATCTATACATTGGTAATAAATGGGAAGCAAATTCCTAAAACTAAGAAAGTATATGTCTGGCAGGGCTGAAGAGATGGCTCAATAGTTAAGAGCACTGACTGCTCTTCCAGATGTCCTGAGTTCAATTCCCAGCACCCACTTGGTGGCTCACAACCACTTGTAATGGGATCAGATGCCCTCCTCTGGTGTGTCTGAAGACAGTGGCAGTGTACTCACATATACATAAAATAAACAAATAAATCTAAAATAGAAAGTATATGGCATAAGTGAGGTATGGAATGCACATAGCCCTAGCCACTGAGAAAAGGACGGGTCACACAAGGATCACAGTTTCAGGCAGCTTAGTGAAAAAGAAGATTGTGACTCTTATTTAAAAGCTGAAAAAAAAATAATAATAAAAAGAAAGATTGAAAGTGAGAAAAGGGGGGCTGGAGAGATGGCTCAGAGGTTAAGAGCACTGACTGCTCTTCCGAAGGTCCTGAGTTCAAGTCCCAGCAACCACATGGTGGCTCACAATCATCCTTAACGAGATCTGATGCCCTCTTCTGGGGTGTCTGAGGACAGCTACTGTGTACTTATATATAATAAATAAATAAATCTTTAAAAAAAAAAAAAAAAGGAAAAAGAAAGTGAGAAAAAAAAGGCATGACATACCAAGGGGACATTTTAAGTTCCTCCGCAGGATGTCTGTCCCTTTCCTGCTGTGTCCACCCTGGATCTCATTATATACAGTAGTGTTTCCCAGTTAACACATCTCTACATTTGTTCTCCTGTAAACTGCTCTTCTTTCCCCCCCTCGCTTTAATTGTAATCACACTCAGGTCCTCTCTGACCTCCTCGTTCACTTCCTGTCTATGCATTTAACCCAGTGGTTCTCAACTCCCTAATGCTGTGACCCTTTAACACAGCTCCTCATGTTGTGATGACCCCCAACCATAACATTTATTTTCGTTGTTACTTTATAACTGTAATTTTGCTGCCATTATGAATCGTTAATATAACTATTTTGGGAGGTAGAAGTTTGCGGGAAGAACTGTGACACTCAGGCTGAGAAGCACTGAGCTATCTAGCCTCTACTGACTTATCTATCAACTTGTCTATATTCTGACTGGGGATGTGGCTCAGTAGCTGAAGTGCATCCCTAGTATGCACCAAACCCTGGGTTTGATCCAAATACCACATAAAACCACATGTGCTGCACAAACCTGAGAGGTAGAGGCAGGAGAATCAGTAGCAAGTTCAAGGACAACCTAGACTATTACTGCCCATCCCTCAAGAAAGAAAGGGGGGGCACAGTTCATGCTGTACAGTCAACAAATACAAGCCTTTCCTCTCATTTTTGATATACTTCTTCATTTTTAATGTTTCCTTTCTAATCCACATACCTTTCAAATAAGCTTATCTGAATATTACATATGAAGGGTTAAGATTCTACAAGGGTTACTTTGTACAGAAAAATCAAAGAACTAGTGTCTATAACAAATCTGTTTCTCTCAACCCCATACCTCAGAAACAATGAGACTTTTCACCTCCTGACCAGACTGCAGTGACCACTTCCTCTTCTCAAACTCACCCTTTCCTGCATACACTGCTTCTCTAATGTCTAAAGCTCCATTCTCCTACTCCTTCAGTCTGATAAAATGTCTCTCCATCACTAAAGGATTGCTGGGGAGTTCCCACTATGCACTTCATCCCTCTGCACCATCTACCAATCTCTGAAATCGTTCCTCCAATGACTTCAATTCTGCTTTGTTATAGATTAGCCATTATTCTCTCTCTCTCTTTTTTTTAAAAGATTTATTTATTTATTATCTAAGTACACTGTCGTTGTCTTCAGACACCCCAGAAGAGGGCATCAGATCTCATTACGGGTGTTTGTGAGCCACCATGTGGTTGCTGGGATTTGAACTCAGGACTTTTGGAAGAGCAGTCAGTGTTCTTAACCGCTGAGCCATCTCTTCAGCCCCATTAGCCATTATTCCCAATAAATTCAACAATATGCTCAAAAACTTTCTTCAGTACCTTCCTCACTTCCTAAAGATACCCCACATCAGCTACAAACACACACACAAAAAAAAAAAAAAAAAAAAACCATCAACTCAGTGTGCTTTATGACTTCAAAGATTCTCTTTTCTTAGCCACAACCATATATAGGTGTGTGTACACACACACACATACACCTATACACACACACACACACACACACACACACACACACACACACACACCCTTCATCTTTTTAAGACAGGATCTTGCGATGTAGCTTGGGCTGGTTTTGAACTCTTGGTCTTCCTGTCTCAGTTTACTGAGTACTGGTTCTACCGAGCCTTGCTTTACCCCTGCTTTTTCCTGGCACTTAGCTTCACTTACGCCCCACCCACTATGACTAGTCGTCCTTCTGTGCTGCTCTCCTCAGAAGGCCACTGTCTTCTACCACACCCACTGTTTCTCTCCTCAGTGTGTGTGTTCTCACCTACTTTCTCCACACTTACATACTGGGTACTGAGAACAGCAGCAGAAAGCCATTGAATCTTCCATGATTTATTCTAAATATAACTATTCATCCCATCAACTAATCTAAAGCATTTCCATACTTAAATGCTTAATCCCACTCAAATACTCAAGTCCTTCCATAAAAGTCTCAGATCATACCTTTGGCATCTGTAATCCTCTTTACACATTCTAAATGCTGTATCTTCCTTCATCCATCTGTTACCTCCAGTTTCAGAATAAAGTACCATGCTTCCTAAAGGTAACTCAATACAACTCCTACATCCACTATTTCCATCTCTCTTAGTCCACTAAGTAAACTTCATGCATTCTGGTGATTTGTCTTCTTGAAGACCAGAGAAAAGGCAGTTCTATATACCAGGCCCTTGGCCCTCCACTCAAGTCTTCCGCATACATCTAAAGACCTGTCTTGGTTTTTTGTTTTGTTTTGTTTTGTTTTTTTCCCCCAGAGACAGGGTTTCTCTGTGTAGCCCTGGCTGTCCTGGAACTCACTCTGTAGAGCAGGCTGACCTGGAACTCAGAAATCCGCCTGCCTCTGCCTCCCAAGTGCTGGGATTAAAGGCCTGCGCCACCACTGCCCGACCTGTCTTAGTTTATACAGGCATTATTTTATATGGCATTCCTACACTAGATTCTTGGTTCATGACTCTAAACTGGTCCCTGCTTGTGTGAAGTCCACTCCTCTGGACCTGATTTGAATACGCTAATTCTATCTTGGAACTTTCTAAAATATTCCCCCTCCTAGGATACTGCCTCAATGCGTCCCTTAATATGGACATCTTTCTCAGCTCCCCAGAAAGAGCTTTCACTTGTCACTCTCTGCTTCAACCTGCTATTCCTAAGGAATCTAAACATATGTTGATTTCTTTTTTATTTTATGCATTTATAAAGCCAGGTATGGGTGGTTCAGCCTTTAATGCTAACACTGGGAGGCAAGAGGCAGGTGGATCTCTATGTGTCCAAGGCCAGCCTAGTCTATGTAGTGAGTTCCAACACAGCCAGGGGTATACAGAGATGTTGAAATAACCTTTTTATGCACGGTGTAAAGGTTGTCTTTGTTTTCTTCACATGTTGATTTCTGTACTGGTACAGAGTTGAGTACAGGCTGGACCTTGGTGTTGTTATTTACTGGGTCATCACCTGTCCTGAGTATTTTGTAAAAACTCTTCTCCCTCACCTTCTGATTGATTTAATAAGGAGCTGAATGGCCAATAGCAGGGCAGGAGAGGAAAGGCAGGAGAGCAAAGATAGGAATTCGGGGGGGGGGGGGGGGAGACCCGTAGTCCTACCTGGTGTTGGCAAAGGAACACACTTTGCTACTCTCACGCTTTCAGGGGGGGGGGGGGGGAGGAGGTAGATTTGCGACCTAGCCATGAAAGAAATCAGACATATGATGACTGAATTGGAGGTAACAAGCCATGTGGCAAACATAGACTAGTATAGACAGGGTTATTAAGTTATACAAGATAGTTGGAAACAAGCCTAAGCTATAAGGCCTAACCAGTCATAAATAATAAGTTTATGTGTCATTACTAGGTGGCTGGCAGATCCAGTAATAAGTCTACATGGTGAGTTCCAGAACACTGACAGTCTAACTGACACGTCCTCCTGCTAATAGCACTACAGCCCTAAGTACGAGACAATCTAACTATGTAGAAAGACTCTGACTCAAAAAACAACAAACAAAATCAAAAAACACATTTCTACGTATGGGTATTTTGTCTTCATATATATCTGTGCACATGCATGCAGTACGATGGAGAAGAGAGAGTGACAGATCCCCTGGGACTGGAGTTATGAACAGTTATGACCCACCACATGGGTTGGGACTCGAACCTGGTTCTTAACCACTTAGCCACCTCTCCAGCCCATATATTGCTTAATCAACACTTAAATTATCAGTCCAGAGCTGGGGAGATGGCTCAGCGGTTAAGAGCACTGACTGCTCTTCCAGAGGTCCTGAGTTCAAATCCCAGCAGCCACATGGTGGCTCACAGCCATCTGTAATGGGATCTAACGCCCTCTTCTGGTGTGTCTGAAGACAGCGACAGTGTACTCACATACAATCAATCAATCAATCAATAAATCTTTTTAAAAAATTATCAGTCCAAATTATTTCATAACCACCAGTGAGTGCTCTACCAAATCTAGTAGTAGTGTCAACTACCAAGCCCACGCATGTATTCTCAAGTCTCTATTGGACCTCTTGGATCTTTATCCAGTACTTTTAACTCTTGCTAAATAATCTACCCTTGATATTCCTATTTAGTTTGTTTTTGTTTGTTTGGAGACTGGATCTCCTTATGTAGCCCAGGGTATCCCTGAATTCACTATGTGGGTATCAAATTCATTGCATCTTCCTACTTCAGCCAGTCTAGTGCTGGGACTACAGGTGTAACCCTACACCTTGCCCAATGTCTTAGACCACTAAGACAGTCTAACTGACTGACATTTCCTCCTGCTAACAGCACAACAGCACTCAGACTTTTTTTTAAGATTTATTTATTTACTTATTTATTTATTTACTTACTTATTTATTTACTTATTTTACGTGAGTACTTCGCTGCCTTTAGACACACCAAACAAGGGCATCAGATTCTATTACAGGTGGTTGTGAGTCACCATGTGATTGCTGGGAATTGAACTCAGGACCTCTGGAAGAACAGAAAGTGCTCTTAACCGCTGAGCCATCTCGCCAGCCCCCTTATTCCTACTATTACTGCCAATTTATATCCTCAACACTTCACACTCTGCCATAGCCTTGTAAATGTCTTCCAGTCGTGTCTCTATCACACAGGGAGAATGTCTTTTTTTAAAAAATATTTATTTATTTTATGTATGTGAATACACTACAGCTGTACAGATGGTTGTGAGCCTTCATGTGGTTTTTGGGACCTCTGTGGTCAACCCCTCTGCTCTGGTCAACCCTGCTCACTCCACCCAAAGATTTATTATTATAATCTTCAGAAACACCAGAAGAGGGCGTCAGATCTCATTATGGGTGGTTATAAGCCACCATGTGGTTGCTGGGATTTGAACTCGGGACCTTTGGAAGAGCAGTCAGTGCTCTTACCCACTGAGCCATCTCACCAGCCCCGGAGAATGTCTTAAGACTCCATTCTTAAACCCTCTTCTTCCCCAAGAAAAACTCATCAATGAAAACAAAATTTCATCAATGGTGCCCCACTATATCTTAAGTCAAGTTAAAGTTCCTTTGAGTTCCTCATTATCCAACAATTGTAAAATAGGTAACTACACTGTGGAACTGTGACATAGGACACATGAGGAGGAATGAAAACGAATAAATCACTGCTACGTGCAACAGAAATGAATCTCACAGCCATGACTTAAGAAAAAAGAAAACATACAGAGATAAGACTACATTTATAAGAAGTTCAAAGTCATACAGAACTATACTGTTACAAAGAGATTAAATAATAATTGTGGTTCGGAGAAGAAATCTTCTTGCTTGGAGGTGACATATGGGGAGCTTATGGGAATAGAAGAAATGTTAGAAACCTCCTATATATATTAAGCTAGGAGGTAGCCATATAAATAGCTATGTAAATAAATAAAATAAGTCTTAAAAACAAGTTTTAAAACATATTATCCTGTGCCTTTAGGATTAGAGCACTTTACTGGGCATATTTCAATAAATAAAGTGTTTTAACCCACTTTGGTCTGGATTTGGAGCCCTCCCTGTTACTATTTTCTAGCTTGCTTTCTTTCCATTCCACAACATGAACCGTAATTATAGATAATTTAAACCACCAACCCCTAAACACATCCAGAATTGTCACTTCCATTATTCTCATCATCTGACCTATAGTCTTGCCTATCCTTCAAGTTCTAAGCTACACATCAATTCTTCCACAAAGCCCGACCAAAGCTGTCAAATTACTTGTGTCATAGACGGATGCATATATCTTGTCCCTAGATAAATTCCTGAAGAAAATGGATCATGCGTTCATATACGTAGATGTATCCTTTCGTTGCCTACCATAAAACCTTGTACAGTGTGAATATACAAAGATTGCTAAGGAAATTCTGGAAGACCATCAAAAAATACCCTGTAATCTAACCCTCCCATCCCAGTTTGCATATTTAATCATAGAACAAATTATTAAACTCTTACTACATGAAATAAACTGTCTGTTGTAATGTGCCCCACTATTCTACCCAAAAATGCAATCCAATTCAGTTGCTGTTATCTGAGTCTCGCCACCCAGTCTCTCCACTGCAATCTCCCCATGCCGCCCTCTCATCTCTAATATTACTGCTACTACTAACTCAAGCCCTTCTGAACTTCATTTTCAGCCTCCTAACTGGTCTTATTTCCTACCATACTGCCCCAATGCTATATGGTATATCTATTATTAGATTAAATAAATAAGCCTAGGGACATAGCTCACTGGTAGAGCACTTGCCTAGGACTATAAGGGGAAAGAAAGGAATGTCAATCTAATATATAGTCCTTGACAATTCTCTACTCAAAATTCTATAGCTACACATTAATGATATGCTAACATACTTCAGTGTTATTGCTAACATACGTTCATCATCAAATCCCCACAACAACCTTAGTCAAAAAGGTACAATGATTATCAATTTCCTGATGAGAAAGTGGAGATTCAGAAAAGAAAATAATTCTCTACATAGAATGGGTAAATACAAGGGCTAAGACAAAAAACAAACAAACAAACAAACAAACAACTTCTGTGTGCTTACAAAGCACGACCCTAACTCACCAAATACAAACTACTTATCACCCATACTCTACCCCATTCAAACCAACTCTTCCTACTTTAAAACACAACACGCTCTGCTCATGAACTAACTCCTCTGTACTTAAACTACACAGGTTATGATTATTTAGCAATTCATGAAACCCATTTCATGCATGATAATTATACTCCTAACCCAAAACCCCTAAGCCAATTTTTTGGGGGGAGAGGTGGTATTTTTCTGGGCATCGTGGCTCATATCTTTCATCAAAGTACTCAGGAAGCAGAGGCAGGTCAACTTCTTAAGTAAAGGCCTAGTCTACATAGTGAGGCAGGGATAGACACGGTAAGACTCTATCTTTCTAAAAAGGACAATAAAGGCTGGAGAGATGGCTCAGCCATTAAAGGTTAGGCTCACAACAAAAATGTAAAAAGAGAGGTGGGCACTAGAGGTATGGCTCAGGTTAGGGGAATGGGCTGTTCTTCCAGGTAACCTAGGTCTAATCCCCAGCATGTACACAGCAGCTCCCACCTGTCTCTAACTCCAATCCCAGCGGATCCAATGCTCTCTTCTGATCTCCAGGGGTACTGCATGAACATGGGTACAGACACACATGCAGACAAAAGGATACCCATACACACAATATAATGAACTTTCTAAAAAGAGAATAGTATATACTATTATAATAGCATCCACCTTGGTAAAGATGACTTTAGTTATGATTTTTTGTTTTACATATATACATATTCATATACACATGTATTCACTGAGATATACCTTGTATTTCTTACTATTGGTCATCATGTAAATATTATACAATTCTCCATAGATCTTAAATATGTCATCTCCAATCTCTCCAACTAAAATGTTCTTTTTAAATTATTTTATTAATTTATTTTTCTCTTCTTTTTTGAGACAAGGTTTCATTATGTATCTCAGACTGACTCTGGTAAGCCAAACTGGCCCAGAAAACTGGATATTCCTGCCTCTGTCTCTAAGTACTAGAGTTACAGACTGGCACCATTGCACCAGGCTTTCAAATTCCACTTATGCAGCACTGCAATGCAGTCAAATATATTCTTACAACTTCAGTAACAACGGGCATTTTCTTATGCCACATTTTGCTGTTTGTGGCACACCTGTGATTGCTGTATATTTGTGCACAAGACTAGCTCCCTCAGAACATAACTCCCAAAGGATTCATCTTGACTTCTAACGATGCTTTTATGAAAATCATACAACAAATTTTCTGAAAGCCTTATCTATTAAATTCTGTTAACTCTCATGCTTCAATTAGTCTTACCATCTTCTTCCTCAAAATAGCCCTTTCAAACAATCCTCTTTACCTCCCTCCCATCATTCCTCCACTGCTCATTAGACATAACTCATTATGACCATTTCCTTTCAGAATCACTTTTCTCCCCAATCTGATTCTCTTCTACCTTAGTTCTCATTCTCCAGCATCTAAACTAATCAATTGCCTCCTTTTGGAGGCAGGAGGTGAGAGGGTAGCTTTCAAAACAGCTTCTCACTCTGTCATTTTAGCTAGCCTGGAACTTGCTATGTAGACCAAGCTGCCCCTCAACCTTGCAGCAACCCTCCTGCTCTGGTGCCAGGATTACAGGCATGAGCCCCCAGCCATACTGACCAATTTTATACTTAAGGTATTTTTCTACAACTACATCTCCTCAACTTATGTTCACTTCTTTCTAGTACACCGTTTTTATCAATCCTCTTAATTCTTGTTTGTATAAAAACGTGTATAAAATGCAAATTATAAATGAAACAAAAACAGAAAAGATAATTCAGCTTTCCTGAACTACCTACCTCATACAGTTTCCCATTCTCTTATTTGTTCAACAGGCATGTGTCCATCCACTGCACATATGCCCTCACATCTATCTGTCCCGTCTGCAATTCAGACCAGTAGCTCTGAGAAGAGTGTAGGAAAATGTCAGGATAACAGGCTAAATTGACTCATGCGTGCTCTTTACTCAAAGAAATAAATCTTCAAGGTAGACTCAGAAAGTAACAAACTAAAAATTGCACTAGACAAAGAAGGAAAAGTCCCCACAGCTGTTACAGAGGGCTCAAAAAAAATCTTCCCAACATAAGCTAATTCAGAAAGAAACAATTCAGTAGGAACAGATAAAAGAAAGAAGGCAGAAAGCACTCACATAGATCCAGACTGCAGACTCATCCTATGGTTGCCCAAGAAACCTGGAACCCAGTGATTCCTCTCTGAAATCCCTTAGGAGTCTCACAGACATCTCAAGCACTGTCCTCGTCTCTCCTTTCCCAATACTATTAACAAATATCCCAATACCCTGAATTCTGGTGCTACTGGCAGTCTTCAAAACTCCTCGTCCAGCCAGGCTTGGTGGTACACACCTTTAATGCTAGTACTTAGGAGGCACAGGCAGAAGGAGCTCTGTAACTTCAGGCCAGCTTGGTCTACATAGAGTTCCAGGACAGTCAGAGTTAGAGCTACACAGTGAAACCCTAACTCAAAATGCAAAACAAAGCTACCCCATACTTTTTAAAATTCACTCCACCCATCCAATCATCTGATTTGCTTAATTACCTAACTGTAAAGTGGCCACCACTGACCAAAATATTTCCAACTTTGACTTACTAAATTGTAAGCAAAACACTTCTCTATTTTCTCTATTTGATAATGATTGGTCTTTAGCATTTCTTTAAATTAAAAACAAAAAATCAAAACTTTCAAAGTAACAAAGATTTGTCCGGAGCTAGGAAGATCAAATAATGGCACTTGCACCACATCTGACAGCCTGACCTTGGTCTCTGGGAGCCACACAGTAGAAGAAAACAAGACCCTGACAAGCTGCCCTCTGACCTCCACATGCACATAATAAATTAATGTAAAATATATTCAGAAATATTTGTCAACAATGACACTCAGAATTTGATACTCTGCAACTACTTATAAATGTACCGCCCTCAAAGAATTATGTACTCCTAAGGACTACATCTCAAATATACTTTACAAATCCTCCCTCAACAGTATACAGCACTCAGTAATACTTGTATAAAGTGGCGCTAGAGATTAAAAGGTAATTTGAAAAAGGTGTTCCACAATAGGTCTGAATACTACTACTATAAAACACTAAAATTCTCATTTGAAAATATTTTTTAAAGATTTATTTTATTTATGTGAGTACACTGTAGCTGTCTTCAGACACACTAGAAGAGTGCATCCGATCCCATTACAGATGGATGCTAGGAACTGAACTCGGGACCTCTGGAAGAGCAGCAGTCTGTGCTTTTAACCGCTGAGCCATCTCTCCAGCCCACATATTTATATAATATATATATATATATATAAATATATAGATATATTGGTTTTTCGAGACAGGGTTTCTCTGTGTAACCCTAGCTGTCCTGGAACTCAGTCTGTAGACCAGGCTGGCCTCGAACTCAGAAATTCACCTGCCTCCACCTCCCGAGTGCTGGGATTAAAGGCCCAGCAAATATTTGTATTTTAAAGGATCCTATTAAAGCCAGTGAGACAGCTCAGCAGATAAAAGCACCCGATGCCATGTCTCACTCACAACCGGAATTCAATTCCTGGGAACTACAAGACTGATTGTCCCATGACCTCCTCATGTACTGTAGCATGGGTGTCCACATGTATGCACACATCAAAATAAGTAATTTTTTAAAAACTTAAAAATCAATTCCTTTGGGAGGCAGAGGCAAGCGGACTTCTGAGTTCAAGGCCAGCCTGGTCTACAGAGTGAGTTCCAGGACAGCCAACCCTGTCTCAGAAAACCAAAAAAAAAATTTCTTGACATCTTAGTTACTGAATTGCTCCACAACTGTTATTCTCACCTCACAGAAAGAAAGAGGAAAAACCTCATTATTTTTTAGTTTTCCTCAAAATGAATTATATCAAATTTGGGATTTGGGGTAAAGAGGGGCACAGTCTCACACTGTTGCTGTAGCTGAATCAGAATTCAAAATCGTCCTGCCTCACCCTCCTCCTCTTGTAGTACTGAAATTACAGATCTGTGTCATTATGGCTAGCTAAAGATTCTTTTTTTTTAAATCTGTTTTAACATGTATGAATGTGTATTAGTTGTGTGTATGGTGTATGTACCCATGTGTGTACAGGTATGTGCGTGGAGGCCAGAGAAAGAGGCCATCAAGGGTCCTGCCCCCTGCCTCATTCCCTTGAGCAGAGGTCTCAGTGGATCTGTAAGTGCTTAGGCTTTCAGTCTCTGCCTACCCACAATCCCACCACTATCCTACACAGTACGGGGGTTGCAGGCATAGGTGAAACCACTCTAGCCTTTTCCATGGGTCCTGGGGACTTAAACTAAGGTCTTCATGCCTGCACAGCAAGGGTTCTTACCCAGAGGCATCTCCTACCCCTTAAATCAGATTCTTAAAATAGCTAGAGATAAGAAAATACAAACTGAAACCAGTGTCCTTCTCCAGACCAGATTAAACCACCCTCTGATTAGAAGAGGCCCTTGGATCTTACTCCTTCAAAGCTTACGCAGGATGAGAGCTCAAATCTGATCTATTCCACCTTCTTCCATAAATGCAGAGTATCCCACCAAATACCCTTGTGTCTTCCATGCTCTCAAATTCAAACTCACAGACACACTATTGTGTCGCTTTGTTCTTTGAGACAAGGTTTGCTATGTAGACCTGGCTGGCCTGCAGCTTCCCAAATGAACCAGGGTGACCTGAATCTCTGAGAGAGTCTCCTGCCTCTGCCTCCAGGGTGCTATGACCAATAATGTCCTCTAGCAATCATTCAACCAACAGGCATTTATTAAAAGGCAAGCTGTTCAGTTTCCTCAAAGATTAAATAAAAGTTGGAGTTCTAGAACAGGTTACAACCTAATTGACATTTTCAAAGTGAAGAGAACACCACCCGTGTAATGAACATTAATGGGTCATTTTAACACATGCCCACATTTCATCAACTAACACTCTCCAGAAGACTGTCTAAGACTGCAACCTGGTAGGGAATTCAAAGATGAACAAGCGATTAATACTTTCAAGCAACTCCTCACAGCAAAGCTAATGTTGCAAATCTTGTTTGAGTCCAAGCCTCCCTTTCCCATTTCTCCCAATACTTCTGACTACTTTAACAAAACCTTGCCGGAGAGTGGTGGCGCACGCCTTTAATCCCAGCACTTGGGAGGCAGAGGCAGGCAGATTTCTGCTTTTGAGGCCAGCCTGGTCTACAGAGTGAGTCCCAGGACAGCCAGGGCTACACAGAGAAACCCTGTCTCAAAAACCAAAAAAAAAAACAAACAAACCAAAAAAAAAAAAAAAAAAAAAAACCTTTCCCTTTTTAAAGTTAGAAGTTTAAAGCCTCCTCTAATATAGTGGGAAGTCGAGAGATGCATGCTAAAGCAGTTGGTTTAAAACCTCTAAACTGAGTTTTTCAGCCTCTAAAACTCAAGGCTTAGACAGACAGGGCCATCAAGATGGCTCAGTGGGTAAATGTGCTTTGCTGTTTAATGATGCTGGCAAGCCTGACGACCTGAGTTCAATCCCTGGAACATACATAAAGGCTGAGGAGAAAATCTAACTCCTAAAGTTCTCCTCTGACCTCTACACACACTCACCTTGCTGCACACATGCCCACACACATGCAATAATTTCTAAATTTTAAATAAAAGCTAAACTTAAAAATAAAATTTTTAATATCAAGTTATATCATTTGAAAGTATAAGACATCTAATACATAAAAATAACTGAAGATCAGAATGGAGGATGAAAAATAAAAGACATCAATGACATTCATCCATTTCACTCAGGGAAAGCTGACTTCTGCAGTCATGATCCAAAGTAATGATGTCATGTTGGTGAAAAGAGAAATGATGGAGCAGAGCGTGGTGGCATTCTTCCATAAACCAAAGACCAGAGATGGTAAAGACCTACCAGCCACTTGGAAGAGCCAGAGAAAAACATGAACTACAAAAAAAAATTCATGCTTAGAACGGGCAGCCTGTGGTAGAGGACGTATGTGGGGAGAACATAAGACAAGGCAGCAGAGAGAGCAATGTGATCAAAGCGGTTATATACACATATGAAAATGCCATGCAGTAACCCGTTATTTTGTATTTTACGGGTTTTTTCCCTAACACAGGTTTCTCTCTGTAACTTAGCCCTGGTTTAGCCTTGACTGTCCTGGAACTAACTCAGCAAACCAGTGAACTCACAGAGAGCTGCCTGCCTCTGCCTCCCAAATGCTAGGATTAAAGGTGCACTCCACCTCCTGCTATGTGTTTATTTTCTTAAGGTGGAAGGTAAGAACATGGTTAAGAAAAAATTGTGGGCTAGAGTTGTAGCTCAGTTGGTAGTGCTTACCCAGCATGCAAAAAAGTCTTGGGTTCAACCAGGCCTTTAAGCCCAGCACTTGTTCCAGGCTGGCCTGATCTACATAATGAGTTCCAGGACAGCTAGGGCTACACAGAGAAACCCTGTTTTTTTTTTTTTAAAAAAGAAAGAAAGAAAGAAAAAAGGGGGCGGGGTGCTGAAGAGATGGCTCAGTGGTTAAGAGCACTGACTGCTCTTCCAGAGGTCCTGAGTACAATTCCCAGCAACCACACAGTGGCTCACAACCATCTGTAATGAACTGATGCCCTCTTCTGGTGTGTCTGAAGACGGTGTACTTATATACATAAGATAATTACATAATTTTGAAAAAAAAACTTGGTCCCCAGGTCAGTTCCCAGCACTGCAGGAACTAGCTGTGGAACTCACACCTGTAATGCCAGGAATCAAAGCAGCAAAGGTCCAGACAGTCAGGGCCATCTTTCCTACATACTTAAAGGCCAGCCTGGGTGACAGAAACCTGTCTCAGAACATCAACACAAAAGCTCACTGGGCACGGTGGCGTGGGCCCGTGATCCCAGCGCCTGGAAGGTAGATGCAAGCGGATCTCTGTTGAGTTTGAGGCCAGCCTGCTCTAAAAAGCCAGTTCCTCCTCAGCCAGAGTTACACAGTGAGACCCTGTCTCAGAAAAGGGGGGGGGGGGGCGCCTTGCAGGGCACAGCAGGCAGCAGTCTTAGAAAGCAAAACTACAATGAACAGGGATAGCTTTTCACTGTTAGTCCCCTCAGGACAGTTTTTTTTTTTTTTATTACATACATATTCATATTATTTGCATAAGAAACACAACATGCTGTATTTGGTGCTCTGTCGTAAAAGAAATGACAATACACAATACCAGAGGGAAACTGAGCCACTAATACCTTGACAGTAAAAACCGGTGCATCATTTCGAGTAAGCCCTTTTTTAAAATGACCAAAGAAGCAGCTAATAATAAGAGTGCTTCCTGCTCTTCCAAAGGACCCAAGTTCAGTTTCCAGCACCCACACCAGTCAGTGCAAAACTGCCTGTCGCCCCAGCTCCAGAGGAGCCAACATTCTCTTCTAACCTCCTTGGGTACCCTCACAGCCATGGCATATGTTCACAAATACATATGCATAAATAAAAATAAGATCTTTTTAAAAGTGAGCAAATCTAAATGCACTAACAGGAAAATCTCCAAGTTTTTTAAAAATAAAAAAAATCCAGTTATTTCTATAAGAAAAATTACAATGAAAGAAAAAGGAATGAATGTACCTGAGTTTCCTTCCCCTCTCCCAAATGTCACCCCATTCTCCCCATTATTCTTTTCCTTCAACTTCCATGAAAAAGATGTCACATTTAACATACTCCTCTTCAGTTGAAATGATATCACAACATATTATGTAATTTCTCTTAAAAACAAAAGGTGAATACTATCCAAATAGAATTTAACACATTGTTCTTGCCCGGCTGTGCCTTTAAGGAGGCACAGGAAGGTGGATTTCTGAGTTCCGGGCCAGCCTGGTATACAACAGCAAGTTCCAGAACAGCCAGAACTACAGAGAAATCCTGTCTCAAAAAAAACGCAAAACAAAACAAAAAAGGACAAGACACTGTTCTCACCAGTGTTTCTTCTTGAAAAATATGGTCTACTGTACATTCAGGGAGTGCAACAGAAAGAACTTGGCTTCCTAACATAGGAACTGTCCCTCCTCATGAGGCCTAGACTCATCCTGTCACTTCCGATTTCCTTAGGCATCCTAACCACTCCTGACCTCCTTACAAGTTAAGATCAACAGATATTCTAGATGCTCTGCCTACATTTTGCTTGCAGATGTTATTTTCTTTAATAACATCATGCCTCCGTGACAGAGTACATCCGGAACTGTGAATGGAAAAGGATCTCCCGCCAACCCGAGGTATAGAACCAATTCAACTAGACAAATGGAGCCTCCAAAAACCAGACTATAATGCACCAACTCTCGACTCGGACGATTACAATCTATGTCCTGCAACCTAGGCTGAAATACGGCACCAGCTCTTCTGGTGGTACCACATAAGCCAGGCAGTGAAGAAGAACACCGCCAAGCCAAGTTAAATCCTATCCCAGTGTCTGCCAGGACGGTGTTCACCCACCCTACGGTAACAGACAATACTCCAAATCTGCTAAAATTCTCAACTCCGTGGCCTCAAGAATTCCCAGAAGCCAGGTGGTTTCTCAAGGTCTCTTTCAAAGATTTTTCAGTTCACTAGTGCGGCACTAAAATGTCTCAAACCAATCTACAGGCTAAGTGACTAATTCTCAATGACCCCCAACCAAGCGGGGACCCACACTTACCGGATGTCATCTACTGAAGAGCCCAAACAGGTTCCGAACTAGGCCACTCTGGCCCATCTGGAATAACTCTTTAGACCTTGGGCCAGCATTTGATAATTATGCTACATCTGTCTATTCTATTATGCATTCCCAGCTTCTTCTCCAATATTTAGCACTCCTCTGGCTTCAAACGCTCTTCCTTCTATCCCTAGAAACAACTCTAGCCTTCTTCCCCTTGCCTTGGAAACGCTTCGGTTCTTTCCATAATGAAACACCTAACATATCTGCACAATGAACACCCCCAGAATCCTCAAGACTGCTCCACAGCCACCCCCGGCATTCCTCCACCTATCCGGCATCTTCCCCTCCGGCCCCTTTCTCCCCTTTCGCACTCCCACTCTGCTTCCTGCAAGCAATCCCCTTTTCACCAGCCCCTGCCCTTCCCTGCAGCCAAAGAGCACACCGAGGCAGCCGCGGCGACCGAGGCCTGCGGTGCAGAAAGCACTGCACCAAGAGACGCCGGAGAACCCTGGGGTCTGGCCGGCCTCCTCGCCCACAGCCTGGCACCCCGAGGCCTCCCCGCGTGCATCCCACCTTCCTACCCGACACCGGCCGCAGGCCTCGGAGGCCGCCCGCTCGCTCGCCTCCGCCGCCCCCGTCATTCTCCGTTCTCCGAGCCCCGACCCACCATCCTCGCGTTCCCCCAGCCCCGCGCTCCCCGCGGCCTGCGCCCGCCGCCTCCCGGGCCGCCCCCCGGCCGGCCGGCCCGCCGCTCCTGCGGGTCACACCGTCGTCGCCGCGCTCCCCCCCCCCCGCGACCGCGCGCCGCCCCCTCCCCTCCCCCGCCCTCCCGGGCCCGGGCCTGCCAGGCCGAGCGTTTACCGCGGGGCTGGCGCCGAGGCGCGCGGTCACGGACTGCAGGCGGCGGCGGCGGCTCCGACCTTCCCACGGGCCCGACGAGGAGGGCGAGGGGGAGGGGAGAGAACTTTTGCTGTGGCAGCTCCGGCGACAGCTCCCACCCCTGCGCCTTTCTCCTCTTCCTCCCCCTCCTCCTCCTCCTCCTCCTCTTCCTCCTTCTCTTCCTCCTCCCAGAGCAGTCGAGAGGCAGACATGGCGCGGCTAGAGCGTCGCCGCGGTCGCCGCCGCTGCCGGCGCGGTGCATTGTGGGAAGCCTCGCACACAGGAAGCGCTCCGGGCCGCCCGCCCGCGCTTGGCGGGGAGACCTGGCTGCGAGACCAAGCGTGGCTTTGATTCCGGCGCCTGCGTGTCAGCAGCGCGGCGTGGCCGGGGAAGCTGGGCCCCGCTCGGGGGGGGGGGGGGTCCCCCTGATGGGCCTGAAAGGAAAAGGCTTTGAAATCGGTCGGAGCTGGGAAAGCTACTGAGAGGGACGTCCTCCCCTGGAGGCTGGGTGCGTGCCTGGCACCCCCCCCCCCAGAAGTGAAAAATGGGGATTAAATTGCGGCCCAGGGCCCTGGGAAGTGGAAGGGGCGGGAACGTAGATGAAGGCTTTAGCCAGGAGTTCTTGGATCTTTGATTCTGTTACCTAGCCTCTCCTCTTTTTCCGGAAGATGCTGCACCCTTGAAACTAGAAAACCTGGTTGGAGTCTGCAAACCGCGATGCAGGATGTGGGCACCGAGAAAAAGCAAGAGATCCCAGTCAGGACTTCGTTGGGCCCAAACCTCGGTCTGCATGTCAGCAACGACTTGGTTATAATCTCTGCATACCTAAGATCGCTTAGTCGACCCATCCTTTGGCAGCCGTTTGACGGGCCTTCACTAAATCCTGCCCTTTCTTAGAAGCGCCCTCGTTTAACACCAAGGCCCTTAGATGCCTATACAAAGGGAGGGCTTACAGTTACTGACCTTTGTGCCCACACAGTAGTACAAGGTCAGCTAGCTAACCTAATGTGTCCAGTGACTGTCGATCGGGTTATCGGGCACTTCCTGAGAGATGGAGCACGGTCGTCAGGATTTCTGTATCACAATCTCAAGGCTTTATTTAGGACCTCTCTGCAATACTTAAACATAACCTTTGAGGTGAGCGGGAAAGGACATTAAAATATCTACATAACCATTCTCTCCTTGTCCACACCCACCTCCCCACCCCTTGAATGTTCATTTGAATAGGCTTTTTGGCAAAACTCCAAACTCCTGCATTCTGCACTTCTGATGACACTGAATTAGATTACTTGTCTGCAAGGTTAATATTCCCTCAGGCGTTAACCTTAGTAAACCGCGATGCCCTTTGAAGTAGCTGAGGCTCAGAAGTTCAGCTGAATTCAAATACAGTTAACTAAGAAAAGCAGGGATGAGCCCACAGCCTCACAATAAACTCTACCTGAGCTTTCTCCACTAAAAAAAAATATATATAAATTTTAATAAGATGACAGTGCATATTCTGAATGCTAATTGTAACAAAACGGTGATATAAGCTAGAGCAAGGGACAGTTATCCAGAGGACAGCCTTCTGGCAATTTCTAGCAACTGCAATGACATCAAATTCAGATGTATTTTTAAAAAGGGAAAAAAAAAAAAAAAACTGGCAGCCAAGAAGCTAACTTTCAGGTTTAAGCTGTGGTAAAGCTAATAACTAGAAAGAGCTGAGAGCCTAGGGTTACACCCAGCGGACTAAGATGAACAGGGTTGCCACTAGGAATAGCTCTCTTTGTGTCTGAAGATAATTAAGAGACAAGGAAGAACCAACCATTCTAAAACGGGCAGAGTGAAGAAGACTACAGACCATGACTTCAAAGTAAGAGTGACTGAAGTCCCTTGACGGTTACCAACCTCTAGAACTACTTCCTGGTCCATTTTTTATCCAGACTGCTGCTGTTCACCGTCCAATACCAGTCTTGGCCACTCAGCTTGCTTCCTTTCCATCTTAATTTCTCCTTCCACTCACCCACTTTAAAACAAGGAGAAAAAAAATAAAAATAAAAGAGAAAAAAAAAAAACAATAAGGAGAGACAGCCAGAGGGTAGTGACGCACGCCTTTAATCCCAGCACTCAGGAGGCAGAGGCAGGTGGGTCTCTGAGTTCAAATCCTGCCCGGTCAGTCTACAGAGCAAGTTTCAGGACAGCCAAGGCTACACAGAGAAACCCTGTCTGAGATGGCTCAGCTTTTCAAAGCACTTGCTCTTTCAGAGGGCCCAAGTTTCCAGAGGACCTGCACACACATGGCAGATAATACACACAAGCACACAGCATGAATAAAAATAACTCTTTAAAAAAAGTAATAAGCCGGGCAGTGGTGGCACATACCTTTAATCCCAGCACTCGGGAGGCAGAGGCGGGCAGATCTCTGAATTCGAGGCTAGCCTGGACTACAAAGTGAGTTCCAGGACAGCCAGAGCTATACAGAGAAACCATCTCGAAAAAAAACAAAATAAAAAAGGATCAGCAAGGGGGTTCAGCAGGTGACCACACTTGCTTCACAAGATAGCAACCTGAGCTCAACTCGCACTAAAGGTAGATGGAGAGAACCAATTCCACAAAATTGTCCTCTTAACATCCACACCGGCACCCCTAATGATAAATTTTTAAAATGGCTGTACACTTAGACGAAGCAAAGTTACAAATACAGGGCAAAACAACTCCTTTATCTCTTCACCCAGCTTCTTCCAATGGCGTGATACAACACTATGGAGAGCCCTCAACAGCAGCAGATTGACAGGAGCTTGTTCCGTAGTGTCCACAGAACCGGTCAGTATCTGCGACCTTTCAACCCGTGGGTATCCTCATGTGTGTTTAGAGTTTACCTCCATCCTGTGTAGGAGCACAGGTTTGTCCCCACAGTGAGGACAGAGCCACTCCTTACCAGCTTCTGGTGGTGCACATCTTTAATCCCAGCATTTAGTAAGCGAAGGCAAGTGAACATACATGAGTTCGAGGACAGTCTGGTCTACAATGCAAGCTCCAGGAAAGGACAGCCAGGGCTACATAGAGAAGCCCTGTCTTGAAACAACACCCTCTCCCCTCAAAGCAACCACTCTCTGATCACAAAAGAACCCCTTATGCCACCTGTTGTGGTCTGTATCTGAACGTTCCCCTGCAGCTCAGGTATTGACTTAGTACTGGGTGCAATGGTGTTCAGAGATGGGGCCCTCGTGAGGTGATTAGATCCTGGGGGCGCTAATCCTAGCAAGGGATTGCTAAAATAACATAGTTTTATCATATCACTGAGAAATAGAGTAGGAAGCAAAACCTGGTTGAACCAAACAGGCTGTGTAGGTGTGTTCTATCCCTGGACACAGCCATCCTCCCCTCCTTAGCCACCATGAGCTGAGCAGCTCGCTCTACCACCTACCATGGTCTTCTTCCTCACTATGTCCGAAATTTCTTTGGCACAAGCCAAAATCAACGTTCCTTCCTTATATCAGGTAGCTATTCTCCTTCTCTTTGTTGCTATTTGTTTTTTGTTTTGTTTTGTCTTGTTTTCAGTCCTTTCAAAAATGCTAGATAAGCATAAATCATTTAATATATCACACACATACATATGTCACATATATAATACACATATGTATAATGTATATGTGTATGTTGTGTATTTTGTGATGTATATATTTGTGTGTGTAATATATACATATTTTTTAAACTGGGGACTAAACCTAAGGCCTTATGCAGGTCACCACTGATCTATAGCACATACCTAATGGGACCTTTTCCCTTTGGTGCCTTTACCTAAATGCAAGGCCTTAGTGATTCATAGAATTTGCCACACATGTCAAATGTTCATTTGTTTCTATTGCTGAGTATTGTTCTATGGTGTACACAGATATACCAGAGCCCATCCATCCATTCCCCATGTACATATAAGTTGTTTTTAGCTTATTTGCTGTTATTACACAAACTGCTGTAATCATTGTTATACAGATTTTGTTTTTATTTAGTTGTGAGTTTTTTTACCAGTGCTGGGGATTAAACCCTGGGTCTTTTTTAAAGGTTTATTTTTTACTTATATGAGTACACTGCACCTGTCTTCAGACACACACTAGAAGAGTGCATGGAGTTCCATTACAGATGGTTGTGTACAATTCCATTACATGTGGTTGCTGGGAATTCAACTCAGGACCTCTGGGAGAGCAGTCAGTGCTCTTAATCGCTGATCGAGCTCTCCAGCCCAACCCTGGGCCTTATACATGCTAGAAATATGCTAGAGTCCCAGTCTGTGTATATAGGTTTCTGTGTAAACTTAAGTTTCTATTTCTCTGGGGTAAATGCCCAGAAGTATATCTGCTGTATCATATGATGCAGACATTCTCTTTGGTTTGGTTTGGTTTTTTGGAGGCAGGGTCTCACTATGTAGCCCTGGCTTTCCTGGAACTTGCTATGTATACGTGTACACCAGGCTGGCCTTGAAGTCACATAGCTCTTTCCCTCCTGTGCTTTCTGACAGCTGGGATTAAAGGCCATCATGCTCAACAGCATACTTTTCCAGGAACCCCTATTCTGAGTTGGAGATGTAGCACATTCCATATTCCCAGCACTGAGCAGGGAGAAGCAGGAGGATCACAAGTTCAAGGGCATCCTCTGCTACATAGTGAGCCCAAGGCCACTTTGGAATCTGTGTGAGTCTGTGAAAGAAGAGAGGAAAAAAAGGAAAGAGAGAAGAGAAAGGAAGGAAAAGAAAGAAACCACTACGGTATGTTCTTGAGTGATTCTATCATTTAAAATAACTTTACTATGTATATTTATTTATTTGCGGGGGGGTACATGTCATTTCAAATGTATGGAGGTCAGAGGACAATGTGCTGAGGTCAGTTCTCTTCCTCTACTATGTGGGTGCTAGAGATTGAGTTCAGACCATCATGCCTTTCCCCACTGAGGCATCTCAGGCTTCTGTCACTTCCAATCCAGTGACAACATTTGAGAAATCCAGTTGTTCAGTCCTTGTAGGCATTCTCAAGTGCGCAGAGTTGTCTTCATAACATCTCATAAGCTAGCATTATTTTAGTTTAGCACTTTTCCTTTAAAAGCAAAACAGAGGCTTCTCCAAGCTAAGTGCTGAGCGGGACACACACACTCCCGACTCCTGCTTTCATCAATGGGCTTGTGAAAGTACACAGACACCGTTTGTTGAAAGATTTCTTTACAGGGAAAGGACTATCACTGTTGAGTTAGGAAGTCTCTTAAAATAGTATAGTGTGTGTCTTTTAACTTTTTATTTTTTCGTGTCTGTGTGTGCACGGAGGTGATGTGTGTGTCTGTGTCTGTCTGTCTGTCAGTCAGTATGTGTGTGTGTCTGTCTGTCTGTCAATCAGTGTGTGTGTGTGTGTGTGTGTGTGTGTGTGTGTGTGTGTGTGTGTGTGTGCAGCTCATGCTGCGTCACCCTGCGGATCTCAGATGACGATTTCCTAGAGTCACTTTCCTCTGTCCACCTTTATGTGGATTCCATGGCTCCAGGATCTTTCTGGTAAACGGATCTAGCACTGACTGTTGAGAGGAAGGAGAATTCAGGTGTTTGGGAGCCACACGGGAGCCACACAGGTAGCAAGCCCACATGCATCAAGCCACGCAGGTAAGGTGAGCGAGTGAAGCAGATGAAGCAGATGTAGAAACAACTGGTAGCGAAAGGGACAGAAGAGACAGTGCTCTGACGAGTCTAATGGCCACAGCCACTCAGCATAGCTGACAGTGTCCAGGCTAGGGACAGAAAAATGAGGAAATAAGACACATTGGAGCTGGGCATGGTGGCACATGCCTTTAATCCCAGCACTTGGGAGGCAGAGGCAGGCGGATTTCTGAGTTCGAGGCCAGCCTGGACTACAAAGTGAGTTCC
>NC_034601.1:28390840-28396627 GCF_900095145.1 Mus pahari | reverse complement strand
AAAAAAAAAAAAAAAAAGAAAGAATGAATGAATGAAAAGAAGGAAGGAAGGAAGGAAGGAAGGAAGGAAGGAAGGAAGGAAGGAAGGAAGGAAGGAAAAGAAACCTTAAGCTAGACTGGTAGCCATCACACTTTAAAAAGGCATCAAAGCATATTAAAGTTACCCTGCTGCTAAACAATTGTTTAGATCAACACAGAGGCTGGTTGGCTAGGAAAACAACAAAACAAACAAACAAACAAACAAAACCCAAATTTCCGGCCAGCCAGTATTCAGTCTAGGTATTAGAAGTCCACATGAAAGACAATGAAAAGACTCTAAGAAGGGCTAAGCGAGGTACTGGGTTACACTGAGGTCCACAATGTGGTGTGACGGGGCAGGGAAACAGCAAAGGGCAGGGATGGGGCAAGGGCGGGGCGTGGGCACAGGAAGCCATGCTGGCTATTTTACCTTCTCACTCACTGGCTGGTTATGCTCAGCAGCAACCGTTTCATATCTTCCTAAGGAGAGCTCTGTGGCCACAGGGAACTGAAGGGCGAGGCTGGGAGCATAGCTCAGCACTAGAGCAAGCTCTGCCTGGGTTCAGCTCCAGTGCCCCAAATCCTAAAACCCAAGGCCAGAAAGGCCTCCAATGCTATGGTTCAGAGAGGACTTAGACTAAACTCACAGACAGCTGCAGGAGACAGAGAGGATTTAAAATGTCTAAACCCCCAGGCAAATCCCTTTTCACACACCCTGTGAAGTGACTCACTTCTTTTTAATAAATACTGCTTCCTGGAAGCAGCCATTTTTTCTTTCTGGAAGATTATGCATCTCTATACAAAAGGGGGAGAGTGCACACAGAAAAGTTCAAACGCCAGCAGGTTTGAGATGCGATGAGTTTTCTTTGTGAAAAGATAACTTTCAGGCAAGTGTGGTGTCTCACACCTAGAATCCCAGACCTCTGAAGGCTGAAGCAGAAGAATTGCTGAAGGCTGAAGGTCAGCCTGGCAGACAAACTGAATTCTTGGACAACCTGGGCTATAGAATGAGAGTCTGGCTCTAACAACAAGAAGGTAAGCTTTGGGCTGGAGAGTGGCTCAGCAGTAAAGAGCACTGACAGCTTTTCCAGAGGTCCTGAGTTCAATTCCCAGCAACCACACGGTGGCTTACAACCATCTGTAATGGGATCGGATGCCCTCTTCTGGTGTGACCGAAGACAGCGACAGTGTACTCACATACATAAAATAAATAAATAAATCTAAAAAAAAAAAAAAAAAAAAGTTTTAGTATTACTGTTAAAATCATTACCAGGGGCTGGAGAGATGGCTCAGAAATTAAGAGCATTGACCTTAATTAAGAAATTAAGAGCATTGACCTTCCAGAGGACCTGAGTTTAATTCCCAGCACCCACACGGCACTCACAATTGTCTGTCACTCATATGTTCACACTAACAGACATACACACATGCAGGCAACAGAACAAAGTACATGAAATAAAAATAAACAATTTAAAATCATCACCCACCTGGCCTCAGGCCACACATCATCTTTTTGCCTATGTCCAACCCCGAATGCCCTCTCCAGCAGAGGTAGATATGACATACAAACGGCTGGCGTACACAATGATCGTCCTATCAGCAAGGACAATTACTATTTAGAACATTCTGTTTTGGAAAGTCTCCGTGGGAGTGCAGTATACCGGGAAAGTTTCCATCCTTTTAGTTTCTAAATGTTTTAATGCTTATCAAAGTAAAGGTCAGCTTTCTGTGGAATAATTTACTCCGCATTCCCCACGATGCTGGGTCGTAGGACCACCACAGAAAAGAAGCACCAGATCTGTTCCTCTCATTCTATCCATGGCACATCATCACCAGTCCTACCGATCACCTCACACCGAAGGGAATAATGGTATAAAAGCCTGATTTATATATACATATACATATGTAATATGTATATATTATATATGCTATATACTTATTATATGTATGTAACACTATATACAATATATAAATATATATGGTGACATTAAATGTACTGAAAACATATAAGAAGTGTGGGCTTTACTATTAAACCAAATGTGTAATATTTGCCTGATAGCTTCTATGCACCCAAGAGGACTGCAGAGACTGTCCACACATCTGCTGTGCCCTCCCCTCCACTGCCAGCGCAGGCTTGCATAAGGAGAAACCCACAGCCTCCTCGGAGGCAGCTCCACACTTCATCCATTCCTGACCTCTGTTCAAGCAGAAAGGAGGGATAAGGCCACACAGCACAATACACTGGCACTGGAGACCACCCTCCATTTTTCCAAGGCTTCTTGGGTGAGCATCAAGACTCACATCTGTCCCCTACTCAGGAGTCGTCCCTGAGTGCTCCCTATGTGTCAGAGAATGGACTGGTACTAAGAATAATCATTCCACTGAGAATTCTAGACATTTGTTCTTTGATTCACAGAACAATGGTATTGAGTGTCTGGTAATTGATGCTAGAAATACATTGACAAATAAGAGCACCTTCCAGCACAGAGAGAACCTACAGTGTCCAGCTGGAGGAGTAAAACATGTGATTCAGTCCAGGAAGTACACGCTAACCCAGGGATGAGCACAGGATGCTGGAGGAGGATAAGCCCAGCCCAGAGCCAGAACAGCTTCCCCAAGGTGACATTGAAGCTGAGACCTGAAAGGGAGTGGTAGGCAGAGTGTTGGAGGGAAGGAAAATGGCCTGTGGAGAGCCCTATTGAGAGCCCTATACTGTATTCAGGGGCCTACAAATTATTCAGAACCTTAGGAAGTGGAAAAATTTACATATATAATAAGAATTCACTATAAATAACACTATATACAATAGATAACTTTATTATATACTTTTATAGCCATATATTATGTAGTTTTATAACATAAAATATATAACTTTGTATTATTTCCAATATTAATACTATAGACTAACAATAAAAAATTATTAATTGTATAATATATAGTTATATAAAATATAATACATTTATGATGTTAGTCTATTACACAATAAAATATTTTTATTGCTAACATAATAAAAATTTTAACTTTATTTATATGTATGTGTGTGTGTGGTATGTGTGATATGTGTCAGCAGAGAACACCAACAAGCACCAGTGTACCTGAGAGTAATTTAAAGCAACTGACAAGGTCTCAGTGCATAGCCCTGGCTGTTCTGGAACTCTCAATATACACCAGGCTGGTCTTGAACTTACAGCTCTGCCTACCTCTGCCTTATGGCCAATATATCAAAGCGAGAAAGAGAAGGAAGCTGAAGCTCCGACTTCCTTTTCTCCACCAGGCTCCCACTCTTCTTTTTAAAGGCTTCTTCTTCTTTTTAAATCATGTATGATGTACATGTGTGTGGGTGTGCCACATTTGCCTCTGAAGGCCAGAGAGGGTGTTGGACTGCCTGGAACATGTAAAGGAATCTTAATCCAGCATCCCAGCTGCTATGGCAAGGAGTCATATCCAAAGACCTTCTAGGCCTCTGTGATGGCCTGGAATTCAGAGAAGCTCTGGATTACAGTGTGATCTGGCTGGAATACAGACATACCTTTAGCACACATCTTTAATCCCTAACAATAAAGGTAAGGTTAGTTTGTAGAAGGAGGCACCTATGTTTAAAAGTGACCCCCTAATAGAGGGGCAGACAAAATGACAAATCAGAGAAAGATTTGACAGAATGAGTCAGAGAAACGATATGCACAACTCTTCACAAGAACAGCACAGGAAAGGGAGGCTACTTAGAGCAGCGGAAAGAGAACAGGCTAGACACAGTGGGGGTATGTGGTGTGTGTGTATGACAGTTTACTTGAACATGTTTACAGAAACAGGTTACAAAGAGAAGAACCTCGACTCAAATGAAGACAGAAAAATCCAGAGAATGACAAGGAGCCAGAAGATTAGAACAGATTGTCAAAGTTAGTATGAGGCCAGGCAGAGCAATTCTGTCAGAAGCAGAGAGAAGCTGGATTGACTCAATCAGCTTGGAAGATTAGATTGTACAGAGGCTAGAAGTTTCCAGGCCTAGGCCTGGGAATGGTTAGAACAGAGAAAGAAACACTCTGAGCTCAGCCCAAGCCTTGGGCTTGGGTACAGTTCTCATCTCCCCTGTCATCTGAGGAAATAAACGTGACATTTATAGGAATAAGTGGTTGTGTGCTACCCAACGTGGGCACTGGGAATAGAGCTCAGGTCCTCTCCAAGAGCAGTACTTGCTCTTACCATCTCTTAGACTGCCACTCTTAATGGACCCACCATTTCTCAATAGTGCCATAGATCAGGGTCCAAACCACTGACACATGGGCCTTTAGGGACACACCTCCAAATCACAGTATACACACTCCAGCACACATGCATGCATATGAGCCTCTGCTCACAATGTAACATGCTATTCTTACATTGGGACAGGGTCAAAGACCATTCATTTTTCATTACATCGTATTTATTTATTGGAGGTGGCACACCATGGTGCACATGTGGAAGTCAGAAAACAACTTCTGGGAATAGGTTTTCCTCTTCTGTGACGTAGGTCCCAGGGAGTGAACACGGGTCATTGGCAACAGCCGCCTGTAGCTGCTGAGCCACCTCTCTGGTCCCACAAAGAAAGTTTCAAGCTATCGGAGTGAGATCATCCAGGGCACTGTTGCAGTTTTTCATTCATGTATTCATTCAACTGTCAGTGTTCAAGGCCCTGGGGTTAGAGATAGTGAGCCAACTAGTACTACGGCTTAGTTTGTGCTGCTTCTTCTGGCGCTAGGGAACTAAGATCCCACATCTCACATGTGCAAAGCACACACTCTCCGGCTGGCTACACACCAGCCCTCAAACTTCCACTTGGCTGAGAAGAGACTAACGTGAGTAAGTGAGCAAATGAAGTCTTACGCAGTGTAAGAGATGGCGGGCTCTTTTTTTTTTTTTTTCTTTTTTTGGTTTTTCGAAACAGGGTTTCTCTGTATAGCCCTGGCTGCCTCTGCCTCCCGAGTGCTGGGATTAAAGGCATGCGCCACCACGCTCGCTCGGCTCAATGGCGAGCTCTTTAACAAGAACCAACTCAAGTGTGGCCGCGCATGCCTGAACCGAGCAGTCTGAAAGCTACTGTGAATTTGAGGCCAGCCTGGTCTACATAGTAAGTTTTCCAGGACGGCAAAGGCTACATAGTGAGAGAACTATGCCTCAAAAGAAAGCAACAACAACAATAACGACAACCATAACAGTAAGAAATTCAAGGGAGAGCATTAGGTGTCGCAAAGTCAGTTTTGTCATTGCTGTGTCAAAAGCTCCCAAGTCTGGAACACAATGGCCAGTCCCTCAGTGTCACCCAAATGAATAATAAAATGAGGGGTGTGGCTGGTTTGACTTGAGAAGTGACAACAGAAATTGGGAGAAGCAGATGGCTCGCTGCATATTTAAGAGGTGAAACAAACAGGTGAGAAAAATAGACTGAGGGCTGAGAGATAAAAACAGAACAGGGACGATTTCTCTCCAGCCTATGCTAAACATAGTAGCCAGCGAGATCATGTGACTCCTCTGAGCAGCGCCCTCCCACAGGTCCCTGTAGTACTCTGAGTAAAACCCCAAAGCATTGGGATAGTTAAGGTGTCCATGGTCTGGACTCACTAGTTTCCTCTCTGGTAATCTCCCGTTTCTCTCTGTTCTTGATCCTCAGGCCTCCTTGCTCTCAAATTCCCAGTCAGGGTCCTGGTCAAGGCCTCTGACCTAAGTGGTCCTTTTGCTCCAAAATATTTAATAGAGCACATTCTGGGCCTTTTAAAGGCCTCTCTCTGTTTTGTTT
>NC_034601.1:28342535-28389308 GCF_900095145.1 Mus pahari | reverse complement strand
TCTGAACCTGTAAGCCAGCCCCAATTAAATGTTGTTTTTATATGACTTGCCTTGGTCATGGTGTCTGTTCACAGCAGTAAAACCCTAACTAATACACCGTTCAATGTGTAAACCTGGTGAACAAAAGATTCAGAGATATAAATTTAGGGTCCCTAGCTTATGAGTGGAAAGAAAATTTAGAATCAAAGAAACAAAGAGAAGCTTAAGACACAGCAGGAGGTAAAGAGTGCAGAAGCAGAAGGCTCTAAGGGCAGAGGCAGAGTATGTAGGGAGTTAAGAGGGAAAGAAGTGTAGCTGACCATGCAGAGAGAGTACTCTTAGAATGAAAACTAGCACTGGGAGGCAGAGGCAGGGGAGCTCTGTGAGTTGGAGGCCAGCCTGGTTTTTATAGTGAGTTCCAGAACAGCCAGGGCTCCACAGAGAGACCTCCCCATCTCAAAAGCAAAACAGCAACAACAAAATCAAGAATAAGAGCTTAAAATAAAACACAATTGTCACCTAACTGTCTTATTAGACAGCCTGTTTCTGTACACTTACACTCAGAACACTCCTAATGCCAAGTATGCAGGGTTTTCCCCCAACAGCCAATTCTCTGACACCAGCTAGACATTCCAAACATCAATTCTGACCCTGTGTACCTCACACCAAGGCCAGATCTCACAATCTAGGGGCTCAGTACCACAGAATCCCCCCTTCACCCTACGTCGAATGTCAATTTTGAGCCTAATCTTCCTGGATTGCCATTCCCTGCACCTCCCTCCTCAGACAGGATAATTTACTAAATAGCTCACAGCTCTCTGTCCCACCTACCAGATTATTATACAGGACAGTCAGACAGACAGCCATGCGATGAGCCCTAGAAGAGTCTGTAGTGTAGGAAACTCCACCCCTGTGGAGTTAGGATACGCCGCCCACTTGGCATGTGTTTGTGCACACCAACTCAGAAACTCATCAAGTCTAATAGTTCAAGATTTTTTTTAATATAACTTCATATCCAGCCCTTTACATTATTTAGGGTTGAAGTTTTTTTGTTTTGTTTTGTTTTGCTTTGCTTTGNTTTTTGTTTTTTGTTTTGTTGTGGTGGTTGTTGTTTTTGTTTTTTCAGTGACTAACCCCACATGGATAAAAGTTAGCTCAGGCAAATGAACTCTGGGTGTGATTTAAAAGTGGGAGAAGTGCTCATATGGGCTGGTAAGATGTCATGATGGGTTAAGGTTCTTGCAGCCAAGCCTGACAGCTTGAGATCAATACCCAGGATCCACTTGGTGGAAGGAAAAAAAAATCCTCACCTGCAAGTTCTCCTCTGCACTCACGCTGCGGCACATGTGCACTTACACACAAAATAAATAAATGTGAAAAAAGACAGCTCGTTCTAAAGAACAAGAGACATGCTGATCACTCAGGAGCAAGGGATCTGGTACAGTGGTAGAACACTTCTGTTAGCATCTTTTCTGTGGCTGTGATAAAATACTCTGACAAGGGCTGGTGAGATGGCTCAGTGGGTAAGGGCACTGACTGCTCTTCCGAAGGTCCTGAGTTCAAATCCCAGCAACCACATGGTGGCTCACAACCACCCATAATGAGATCTGACACCCTCTTCTGGTGTGTCTGAAGTCAGCTACAGTGAAGTTATGTATAATAATAAATCTTAAAAAAAAAAAATACTCTGACAAAAGTAACTTTAGGGGGAACAGGCTGATTTCAGCTCACAGTTCAAGGTCACAGTTCATCTCCATGAAGCAATAGCAGAGGAAGGAGCTTGAGGACACTGGTCACATTGCAGCCACAGGCAAGAAGCAGAGAGCAGGAGATGAACGCACACATGTGCTCAGCTCCCTTTCTCCATTTATACTGTCTAGAACCTGGGCAGGGGATGGCGCTGCCCACAGTGGGAAAGCCTTTCCATCTTAATTTAAGATAATTCCCCCACAGCTGTGCTCAGAGGCCCATCTCCCAGGTGATAGTAGATTTATTAAAATTGAAATCAACATTTACATTAATAGCTTGCCCAGCAAGATCAAGTTCTGCAGCACCAGACAAGACATAAGGGGAGGGGAAAGAAGGTGGTGATGGGGAGAGAGGAGAGAGAAGAGATTGGGAGATAGGCAGTAGGGCGCATTATTCAGGAGACTCTCAGTGGTCTATGTCCATGGCCAGAACCTTAACAAGGACCAAGCTTCTTTATTACTCCACACACAGTTGTGTGGGTGAGCAATCTGCATTGCTTAGCTGGATCCTCTCTTACAGGGTCTCTTATTAGCTGTCAAAATATCAGCCCTGCCCATGGTGTCATCTGGAGGCTTGACTGGAAGGGACCCTTTTTCAAACAGTTAGCAGCACTGTGTTTTCCTAGGGGTGTCAGATCGAGGACGTGGGTTCCTTCTCATGTGGGCCTCTCATGAAATAATTCACAGGGTAGGGTTAGCCTCCTCAAAGCAAAATCAGGACAAACAAGAGAAAGAGAGAGCAAGTGCATGTAACTAGCCCGCTCTCAGCAGGGCTATAGAGAGCAGGCAAGTCTGTATGAGTCAATGCTCTGCTGCTATGACAAAGCACCATGACTGCAGGCAGCTTATGGAAGAGAGAGTTTATTTGGGCTTAGATTCTAGAGGGGTAAGAGCCCATCACAGTGGGAAGGCATCTCGGCAAACAGCTGGCACGGAGGCTGGAGCTGGAAGCCCATAGCTTCAAAAGCAAGTACAAACCAGAGAGAGCAAGCTAGACATGTGTGAGGCTATACACTCTCACAACCTCTCCCCAGGGACGTACTTCCTGCAGCAAAGCTGTATCTCCTGAACATCCCCACACAGTACCACTACCAGAGACTAAATATTCAAATACCGGAGCCTACTGGGAGCATTTCTCAAACCAGCACGGAGTCTAATAGAGCCTGCTCTCGACAGAACAGTGCCTTCCCATTGCACTTTTGTCTTACTCTATTTATTTGAAGGGAGTTATTAGGTTTAGTCAACATGGGGGAAAGAGATTACAAATGGGAGAGAATAGGAGGCGAGCATCAGGCAGCCCTTTGGATAAAGCGTCAGTGGAAGACACGTCTGAAATGTTTTAAGAGCAGCCAAGAGATGTGGCACTGGGGAGAGCACTCATTGCTTTAGAGAGATGGTGGAGGAGAGTTTGGAGGCAAAGGGCACACTGTGATGGATGGACTGAAGAATGAGTCAGAATGAAAGGGGCAGAGACGGACAGCATAGACATTTTTAGGGTGTTTTCAATGTGAAGAAAAAGACAAAGGTAGGAAGAAGGAATCCGGTCAAGGCCAGACTGAGGAGTTTAACTCTAGAGATCTGAATGTATTGGGATAATATTGAGTAGATAGAAACTGGGGAAGGGGCCAGTAGAAAGCCAAGCATGCGGTCTCAGCACATGGGTGGGGGACACAGGAGGATCAAGAGTTCAAGGTCATCCTTGGCAGTTTGAAGTCAGCATAGGCTACACAAGACAGTACTAAGAATAACCACCATTTAGCGGGTCTCAGTCAGAAGGACTGAGAGTTCAAGGTCACCCTGGGATGCATAGCAAGTTCAAGACTAGTATCACAGGCTACATAACAAGAGACTGTCTCATAAAAAGGATGGAGGGCTAGAGAGGTGGCTTATGGGTAAGAGCTCTTGCAAAGGGTCCAGGTACAATTCCCAGCATCCCCTACTAGACAGCTCACAATGATGAATAAGTACAGCTCCAGGGGGTCAGTGCCATCTATCTGCTCGCACCTGATACATACAAATCCACATATAGATACATACATATATACATAAATAAAAATAATAAAAATGAATTTTTTTATAAAAAAAATAGAGATAGAGGAGATGGCTCTGTTGGTAAAGCACTTGGTTCATAAGCATGGGATCCAAATTCAAGTTTGGGTCCCCAGCACCTACATATATGCCAAAGCCCAGTAGTATACATATATAACCCTAGCACTCAGTATAGGAGTGAAGGCAGGCAGATAGAGAAGCTCACGGGCAGCCAGCCTAGCCAAGCGGTAGCTCCTGGTTCAGTGAGAAACCTTGCCTCAAAAAGCAAGGTGGCATAATCCCAGCACTTGGGAGGCAGAGGCAAGCAGGTCTTTTTGAGTTCAAGGCTAACCTGATCTACACCAGAGAAACCCTGTCTCAGAACAAATAAACAAAAACAAACAAATAACCAAGATGGCTAATGATAGGGGATGACACCCAGTGTCAAGCTTAGCCCCCCCCCACAATAGCACACATATGTATGTGTGCTACATGCAAACATGCATACCCACACATTCAGATAACAGGCAACTATATATCATACAAATAAATAAAGAGGCACGAAGGCCGGGTTAGCTCAGGGGAGAGCTTATCTAGCAAGCCCAAGGCCCTAGGTCCAATCCACAGTCTTGCAATCAATTAAACAACTGATTAATTAAACTACACGTTCTTCAAGAAAACAAATAGGATACAAGTTCCCACAGAGTCTGAAGTAATGGTGTGGCCATATGGCATGGTGTCAACGCAGGAGTCTGCAGAGGAAGAGCAGGCAGGCAGGCAGGCAGGCAGGCAGGCAGGCAGGCAGGCAGGCAGGCAGGCAGGCAGGCAGTAGGAATTTCTGTTTCACCTCTTGGTGAGATCACCTGTCAAGGGGAAATGGAGATGATAGAGCAGGAATTTTCTGCAGTTTGAACAAGATGTAACCTAAGTGGAGTCAAACAAGCAGTCACAAACAAGACATCGGCGTCCGGGAAAGTGACTCGGTGGGTGAAGCGCTTGATTTACAAGCATGAAGACCTGAGTTCAAATCCCAGGAACCCACATAAAAATGCCATGCTTGCCATCCAGTGTTGCGAAGGTAAAGATGGGCAGACACCTGGTGTTTGGTGGCCAGCCAGTTTGGCCTAATTGGTGAACTGCTAGCCAATGAGAGACCCTGTCTCAAAAGAAGTAGATGGTACTCCCAAGTATAAGACTCAATGCTATCCTTGACTCTCTCTCTCTCTCTCTCTCTCTCTCTCTCTCTCTCTCTCTCTCTCTCTCTCTCTCTCTCACACACACACACACACACACACACACACTAAAAAAAAAAACAAAGGAAGCAAATTCATGGGAGCTTCGAGGACTGGGTGGCAGTGGTTTGGAGCTGTCTGTGTCTGTCTGTCTGTGTATTGTTTTTCTGGCTGCACTCTGACACTCAGGTTTCATATCAGAGATGTCACATTGAATCAAAGTCAAGGTTTCATGGGAAAGCGGGGGCTCAGCAAGAGTTGTAGGGAGGAAAATCAATGATGTTGACAAGAGGGACCGACACTGTGGGCTAGTTCGTGTTGGTGCAAAATAGTGATCTGAATCTACAATAAAGAAAGAATGAAAATAATAAAACCAAGTAGTGACTGTTTAAATGAAGAAAGTAGCTTATTGCAAGTCACGTGTAAGTGGCCATGGTCCAGGGACACAGATTCACAAGTTCCCCATGAATGACAAGAGCTTACATGAGCTTTTATGGTCACAGAATTCATGGCAGGAAGTCATAATTCAATGCATTTGTCAACTGCGTTGTGGAGCATCAGCTAACTGAGCTACAGCAGAGCGAAAGCTCCCTTCTCTGTGGTCCTTTCTAGTGTTTCTAGCATTACAAGTGCTGGAGGCTAGAGTCCAGTCAAGCTTAATGATACATCCCAAAAGCTTGTCTGTGGGGTGGTGAGCTGTGATAGGCAGTCTGGTCCCTGGTCGAGCTCCAGCTTAAAATCCCCGATGACTCAGAAGGTGACTCCAGCCTGCAGGGGACAGTAGGTGTTTTACCACATGCTCCTAGGCCCCTGGTTCCTGTCACATAGCTACAGCCACTCCCCCACAGTCCCCTGTAGAGAGGTCTGTGGCCATCAGTCACATAGGACCAGCACCCCAAGCCCTCCCACATGCAGATAAGGTATTCCCCAAGCTCTCAGACCAAGCCAATGGGAAGTACCTATTGTCAGACCCTAACCCACCCCAAAACTGTATATAAGAATCCTATCCGGAAGGAATAAAGGTGTGTGAGAACTACTCAGTCATCTGAGAGCTTCTATCCTAAGAGCTGTAACACTGCCGCTTGGGAAGAGGTCTGCTCTCCCAAAAGGCCACAAGAAGCTCCCCCCACACACACACACACACACTCCTCGCTGGCTAGTAGGCTAGTGCAGAGCCCGGGTGACATGGACCAACTGAGATGGTAATGGCAGACTGAAGTGGAGCGGCTGAGGAAGCAGAGATGACTCCCCCTTCCTGCTCGTACTCTCTCCCCTTTACCTGAACCCCCGCGCCCAGCCAGGCCAGAGATCTCCGTGGAAAGCCTCCAGTACACAGGCCCACACTTACCCATCAGCTACAGCAAGATTAAACCAGATATAAAAGTTAAAGGCAAATGGCTAGCAACAGTTCAAGACTGCCGAGAGAGAATAGCTTTGGCTTGTAACCTACAACATTCCAGTTCTCCACAATCGTGGTGGTCTATCCCATCAGCCGTGGTGAGGCAGCCAGTAGGATCTTTAACACTCATGCAGTCTCTGGAGAGAACTTAGCCAGTAGTGAGAAAGTAGCATACAGGAGTCAGTCAAGAGCCAAACCCTCAATATAACTAGACCAAGCACAAGGGACAAAATGTCACAAGAAAGCTAAGTCACAGACATTGTGCTCAGGAACTGATAAATAACTTGGATATGGGCTTTAAAGGGGGCAGGGAAGATCAGTGTAGACCAGGCTGGCCTTGAACTCAGAAATCTGCCTGCTTCTGCCTCCCGAGTGCTGGGATTAAAGGTGTGCACCACCATGTCAGGCGTTGATGGGTGACTTTTGATTATTTATTTGTTTGGTTTTTTTAGTTTTTATTTTGTTTTTGTTTTTATTTGTTTGTTTTGAGTCAGGGTTTCTCTGTGTAGCCCTGGTTGTGCTGGAACTCACTGTGTAGACCAGACTGGCCTACAACTCAGCAATCTGCCTGCCTCTGCCACCTAAGTGTTGGGAGTAAAGGCGTGCGCCACCACGGCCCAGTTTTAAAAAGTGTAAAATTTGAAATCCACCTCTAGGTCATGGACTCTCAGAGTGTAGTTGCAGGTCAGCGAAGGAACCGTTCTCTGGTGGAGACGCCAGTGGACTTGTTCAGAACGTGCTGTGTCAGATGTTCGGGTATAATCTGTAGGTCAGTGCGCCTTTCATTAACAGAAGCACTCAGAAGCGAGAGGTGACTTCGCCTCCCAGAGCACTCCCAGAGTGCAGCGGTGATAAAGATCAAAGCAAAGGGCAGAGCAGAGAATGGTTGTAAAAGTTACAGGACGGTGACTGTGTCACAGTTAACTTCAGCATGTCAACTGGACAACAAATCTAGAGCCACCTGCGAAGAGGGACCCTCAGCTGGAGAACCAGGTCTTTGAGGCATTGTCTTCATTGGTAATTGATGTACTAGGGTGGACAGTGCTGGCCTGAGGCTGCCTACGGAAGATAGCCAAGCAAGCCGGAGGAAACTAACCAGCAAGCAGCATTCCTCCATGGCCTCTGCTTCCATGTCTGGGTCCAGGAAGAGCTTCGAGTTCCCCCTGCCTTAGCTTCTTTCCATAACGGGCTATAAGCTCTAAATCAAATAAACCTTTTCATCCCTCACCTTGCTTTTGGCCAGGGTTTTATCGAAGCAACAGAAAACAAATCAGGGAAGACCCTGATACCAGGAAATTGGGCTATCACTGTGGTAGAGCTCACTCCCTGTGCTGGTTGGGGAAAGAGTGTTGTATCCACAGAGCTTAACGAGCTGTTAGAGACAGGAATGTTGGGAGAGGTGCAAACCACAGAGGCCTGACTTGTGAACTTTCAGTGGGAAGCAAAGACTCTTCGGGAGCGACTTGTGTTACGTTCTCCATTGCAGACCTGTGGGAAAGTCTTGCCTTTCCTGGGACACTAGATGCTGGTTAAGTGGAGCTGAAAAAAACTCCACTGGCTGGTAGGAAGCCAGCCCAACTGATGGAATTTGTTCAAAGTCAGCACATGGAAGGCGTGGTCCAGGGGATGGCAAGTATGCCTCTCAGGCTAGGAGCTGGCAGTGAGTGAGTCCCCCACATCCTGGTTTTGAAAGCATAAAAGGATCACAAAGAGCAAGTGAGTCCTGGCCTTACGAGAGGCCGGGAGAGGCCGTTAGCAAAGAGACAGCCTCAGTTGCAGAGAAGACCCCAGGATGTTGGGAATTCCAGGACCGTTGGATGACGACCAAGGACAGTGACACTTACAGACTGAAATCTAGCTGTGGATGGCAGAGCAGGACTAGTGGATCTCCCAAGCCCTTTGAAGGCCAGAGGAACATGGGTAAGTCCAATCTACTGGACCTTGGTTCGCTTTGATATGACTCTAACCGTATTCTGACTCTCCTCTTTAAATTAAAAGAATTTATTTATTTATTTATTTAAATTTAGCCCACAGTTAAGAGACTGAATATTTTAAAGTGAGATTGAACTTTTAAAGCATTGGATTTTTGTTTTGTTTTTTTTCTGGGGGGTGGGAGTGGGGGTTGTCTGAGACCGTGTCTCTCTGTGAAGTCTTGGCTATCTTGAAACTCCATCTGTAAAACAGGCTAGCCTTCAACTCACAGAGATCCACCTGCCTCTTCCTCCCAAGTGTTGGGGTTAAAGGCATGGGCCACCACCACCCAACAAGCATTGGAGTTTTTTACAGAACTACAAGATTTTTGTTTGTTTGTTTGTTGAGACAGGGTTTCTCTATGATGCCAAGAACTGTAAGATTTTTAAAGTTGCATTGTATTTTATATTGTGATAACATGAGATCTTGGGGACAAACAAGAAAATGAGAGGTTATGGTTTAAAGTGACATGTGTGTTGTGCTGGTTAGTTTTGATCAACTTGACACAAGCTGGGGTCATCTGGGAAGAAGGGATCTGAATTCTGAAATTACCTCCATTTGATTGTCTGTGGGCATATCTGGGAGAGCATTTTCTTGATTAATGATTGGTGTGGCAGGACCCAGTTTACTGAGAGTATTGCCACCCATGTAGTCTTGAGTCTTATAGAAATCAAGCCAAGAACGCGATGAAGAGCTAGCCTGTAACCATCATTTTTCCATGACCTCTGCTTCAGTTCTTACTTCTGGGCTCTTGTACTGCATTAGTGCATTGGTATCCCCGAAAGATGGCCTAAAACCTAACGGTCCAACAAATTCTTGCCTCTCCAATTTGCTTTTAGTTACAGTGTTTGTCACAGCAACAGGAAACGTAAGTAGGACATGTGTCAAAGTTGACAAGAGTGTCATAGTTAGCTTCAGCTGTCAGCTTGACACAAAACAAAAGTTATATGGGAAGAGGGAACCTCAACTGAAAAAAGTTGCTCAGTTCAGACTGGCCCCTGACCATGTCTGTGAAGCATCTTCGTAATTGCTAACTGATACTGAGAAACATAGTCAACTGTGGGCAGTGTCATTCCTACACAGATGAGCCTGGACTATATTAAGAAAGGCAACTAAACAGGCCAGAGGAAAAGAGCAAGCAAGAAGAGTTCTCTGATTTCCTGATTTCCTTCAGGCTCCTGCCCTTGAGTTCCTGCCCTGGCTTCCCTCAGTAGTGGACTATAGCCTGTGAACTAAATAAGCCCTTTCCTGCCCAAATTTTTGTTGTTGTTGTTGTTGTTGTTGTTGTTGTTGTTTGAAACAGTGTTTCTCTGTATATCCCTGGTTGTCCTGGAACTCATTTTGTAGACCAGGCTGGCTTCGAACTCAGAAATCTGCCTGCCTCTGCCTCCTGAGTGCTGGGATTAAAGGCGTGCGCCACCACGCCCGGCCCAAGTTGGTTTTGATCAGTGTTTTTTCAAAGCTACCAGATAAACTAGAACCACCTAGGCATGGAAACCAGGACGATGGAGAAGTCTTCAGAAGATGAGAAGGAAGGTCCATCTTAGAAAATGACTCTAAATGTCTTATAGGCAAATAAACGGCACTATTAAGGAAGTGTGTGTGTGTGTGTGTGTGTGTGTGTGCATTTATATGCATATATGTGTATATGTATACATATTCATATGTATGAATATATAAAGAAGTGAATATATATTCATAAAGAAGTGAATATATATGTATATACATATATATATTTATCCGTAAAGAAGTGGGTACTCATCAGAATATAGGAAGAACAGGGCTATTGAGATGGATCAGTGGGTAAACAGCTGAGGTCCATCCCTGGAAGCCATGATGGAATGAGAAATTAACTTCAAAAGTTGTTCTCTAAGCTCCACATATGTGTGCGCGCGCACACACACACACACACACACACACACACACATTAAATTTTATAAAAGTGAATATAGGAAATATATGTGAAGGGAAGGGCTTGACAGAGGTGTCCTGTCCATAACATGTAGGGTGCCTGAGGCAAGAACCCAAAACCTTCATAACAGACCTAACCGCCTACAAATTAGTTATAAACCAGATTCATACACACTTTTGTTTTATAGGACTAGGGATATAACAGAGGACCTTGTGTATCCGCCATTGAGCTATACCCCAAACTCTAACTTATTACTAAGTCAAATATATTGTACTCTTTCTTTTAATAAATGTATTTTTATAATGATAAAAATTTTAATTAAGTGTAAAGCAATGTTTTTTAAATATGAATGGAAGTTGGCAAAGAGAAGCTAGGAATTTGTCAATGGGTCAGCAATTTTGGCATGTTTTATAAGGCTCACATAAGTCATGAATTTTTATATATTTCTTTCATTAAAGTTATTTTCACTTTCGAAAATATATTCTGTAAATTTATTTTTTAAAAACAACTAACTTAATTTTTACTTTATGTGCACTGATGTTTTGTTTGCATGTATATCTGTGTGAAGGTGTCAGATCCCCAGGAACTGGAGTAACAGACAGGGATGAGCTGCTGTGTGGTTGCTGGGATTGAACCTGGGTCCTCTGGAAGAGCAGTCAGTGCTCTTAACCACGGAACCACCTCTCCAACCCTCAGTATTTAATTGAAATTAAGATTTTCATATAATTTCTATTCCATTGACAAAAGTAACTTAAAAGATTAAAAATGATGTGACACAGCCGGGTGTGGTGGCGCACGCCTTTAATCCCAGCACTCAGAAGGCAGAGGCAGGCAGATTTCTGAGTTCAAGGCCAGTCTGGTTTACAGAGTGAGTTCCAGGACAGTCAGGGCTATACAGAGAAACTGTCTCGAAAAACCAAAAAAAGAAAAAAAGAAATGATGTGACACAGGGACAGAGAGATAGTTTAGAGGATAGCTCAGTAGTTTAGAGTGCTTGTGTCCTTCCAGAGAACCAGGGTTTAGTTCCCAGCATGCAAATTGGGCAGCTACCAACCACCCATAATTCCAACTCTAGGAGTTTTAATGCCTCCATGAGCACCTGTATCTATGTGCATAGACACATGTACACATGCATGCACACACACACTTAAAAATAAATCTCTAAATAAAATTTTGTAACTTCATTAAAATATATATAAAAAGGAATATGTTTTTTACTAAAAATGGAAGTCAAAGAAATGAATAAATTAAAACATATCTTTTACTTATTTTTGAGACAGTCTCAAACTTGCTAGGCAGCTATTAACTTGAACTGTTTGTTTGTTTGTTTTTTGAGACAAGGTTTCTCTGTGTAGCCCTGGCTGCCCTGGAACTCACTCTGTAGACCAGGCTTGCCTCAGACTCAGAAATCTGCCTGCCTCTGCCTCCCGAGTGCTGGGATTAAAGCCATGAGCCACCACTGCCCGTCTTACCTTGAACTTTTGACTCTGCTGCCTCTGCGTCCCTCCCTCATGCTGGGAGGCCTGCACCACTATGCCTTACATGGTTGATTTGGTACTGGAGATCAAACCTGGGAATCTGTGCATGGTAGATAAGCACTACACCAAATGAACCCTGTCTGCTTCTCCCTGCCCACTGTCCTCAACCACTTCTTCATTAACATGAGTAGAGCACACCTAGAATCCTAGCTTTAGGCTAACTTGAGCTCATGAAACACTGTACCGAAAATTCAAAAGAAGGAGAAGGAGGAAGAGGAGGATGTGGGGGAAGAAATAACATGAGTAGATGGGGCAGACAGGCACATTCCATGCACAGTCCAGCTGGTTGCCACTGTAAAAAAAAAATCAGTTACATAGTTTTTCATACTCCATACTTGGACCTGTGTATACAGTTAACACTTGGTACCCAAAGGATGGAGCCCATAGATCAAAACATGTTTTAAAATTGTGTCTTGAAAGTCGGGCATGAGGGCTGGAGAGATGGCTCAGCAGTTAAGAGCACTGATTGCTCTCCCGAAGGTCCTGAATTCAAATTCCAGCAACCACATGGTGGCTCACAACCATCCATAATGGAATCTAATGTCCTCTTCTGCTGTGTCTGAAGACAACTACAGTGTACTCATATACATAAAATAAATAAATCTTTAAAAAAGAAAAAAGAAAGAAAGCCGAGCATAGTGGCGCACACCTTTAATCCCAGCACTTGGGAGGCAGAGGCAGGCAGATTTCTGAGTCTGAGGCCAGCCTGGTCTACAGAGTGAGTTCCAGGGCAGCCAGGGCTATACAGAGAAACTGTTAGCACCAGGACACTCCAAGGCCTGGTCCAACCATGTGACACTAGACCTGCGTTGCCAGGACAACGACCCTCCATCCCACAACTCACCTGGCTCAGTTCCCACCCTCACTGGTGTGACGTCATTCTCTGTATAAATTAGGGGATCACCCCCTCCTTGCTCTTCTCTTCTTCTCTTCCCCCCTCCTTCTCTTCTCTTTCTCCTCCTCTTTCTCTCTCCTCTTCTCTGCTCTTCTACTTGCTTCGCCGCCCCACCCCATCCCTGCTTAATAAATCTCTCTCACATGGAATCACCTTGGCGTGGTCTGCTGTTTGGTTTATCCGCCCAAAATATAAAATAAACCCTGTCTCAAAAAGCCAAAAAAAAAAAAAAGTGTCTTGAATGTTTTCACCATTCACCATCAAACTGTGGCTGGGAATGTGGTTTACTTGGTAGAGCTTACCTAGTATGTACCAGACCTGGGTGTGGCGTGTGTTTATGATTCTAATACTTGGGAGGTGGAGCAACATGATCAGAGGTTTAAGGTCATACTCAGCTATGCAATGAGTTCAAAGTCAGCATGGGCTACTGAGATTGCTGTGTCAAAAATAAACAAACAAATAAACAAACAAAACATGTCTTCATTTGCAGGACTGTGGGTGAAATTAAAATTATATTAAGCCAAGTAGCAAAATAATACAGATTCAGAAATACATCTCTCATATGTGGCTCCTAGATTTTAAGTTTTATTTAATTGTATGCCTTTGGGGCGCGTTGTGGGGGAAGTAAGGGGGGAGTCCTGAAACTAGCAGGAGGATCAGGAGAGGAGGGGAAAAAGGGTCTTGGGGTGGTGGAAAGGGACACATATGGGGGAAGGGATAGGATGACAGAGTCCAGCAGGCAGAGGCAAGAGAGGAGGACAGGGAGGGGAAAGGAGGACTAACAGAAACAAAGCCCATATATAAACATCATCATAAAACAGCACTTTACACGCTAACTTAAAATCGAACGCTCATGTCTGCACTGAGCATGCACAGACAGCTTTTCTAATCACCACTGTATACACACCACAAGGTAATTTGCATGGCACTTACTTTCTATCAATATAAAAACCCTAGAGGATTTTATGCAAATATTATTGTATGCGAATACTAAGCCCTTTCTTTGTTGTTGTCGCTGTTGGCTTTATCTCCACCCCCTCCACTTGTTCACAGTGGCTAAGGATGCTGAGCACAGAGGGTTAAGGCACTTGCTGTCAAACCTGATGACCCCGTTCAATCTCAGGACCCACGTGGTAGAAAGAAAGAACCCACCACTTTCCACAAGTTGTCCTCTGACCACCACACTTGTGTCATGACACACACACACACACACACACACGTTGTAATAATAGAATAAATGTAATTTTTAAAAGGAGACTACATATCTTTTCATGTTGTTATTGGTTCCTTGTGTATCTTCTTCTTGTTTGGGGTGTTGTTGTTATTTTCTTTTGGGTTTGGTTTGGTTTGGTGTTTTGTTGTTGTTGTGACTTTTGGTTTGAGACAGGATCTCAGTATGTAGTCCTATCTGTCCTGAAACTCACTATGCAGACCAGATTGGCCTCAAGCTCACACATATCCTCCTGCCTCTGCCTCCCAAAGGCTAAGATGAAAGATGAGTGCCATGTCCTCCTTGTTTATCTTAAGAGAAACTTACTGGGCTGGAGAGATGGCTCAGTGGTTAAAGAGCACTCGCTACTCTCCCAGAGGTCCTGAGTTCAATTCCCAGCAACCACATGGTGGCTCACAACCATCTGTAATTGAACCTGATGCTCTCTTTTGGTGTGTCTGAAGACAGCAACAGTGTACTCATATAAATAAAATAAAATAAATAAACCTTTTTTAAAAAGAGAGAGAGCCGGACATGGTGGCGCACGCCTTTAATCCCAGCACTTGGGAGGCAGAGGCAGGCGGATTTCTGAGTTTGAGGCCAGCCTGGTCTACAAAGTGAGTTCCAGGACAGCCAGGGCTACACAGAGAAACCCTGTCTCGAGAAAAGAGAGAGAGAGAGAGAGAGAGAGAGAGAGAGAGAGAGAGAGAGAGAGAGAGAGAGAGAGAGAGAGAGAGAGAGAGAATGAGAGAGAGAGAGAAACTTACTGTCTTAGGGTTCTATTTCTGTGACGCCATGACCAAGGCAACTCTTATAAAGAAAACCATTTCAGTGGGGCTGGCTTACAGTTTCAGAGGTTCAGTCCATTATCATCATGGTGGGAAGCCTGGCAGCATCCAGACAGGGGCTGGAGATGGAGCTGAGAGTTCTACATCTTGATCCAAAGACAGCCAGGAGAGGCTTTCTTCTACCCTGGCTGGAGCTTGAGCATAGGACCCCAAAGCCCACCTACCTAGTGACACACTCTCTCCAGCAAGGCCACACCTCCAATAGTGCCACTTTCTGTGAGCCAGGCACTCAAACACACGAGTCTATGGGGGCCAAGCCTATTCAGACCATCACACTTACTCAAATACTTTACTTTACTTTTATTTATTTATTTATTTATTTATTTATTTTCGGTTTTGTCAAGACAGGATTTTTCTGTGTAGCCCTGGAATTCATTCTGTAGACCAGGCTGGCCTCAAACTCCACCCGCCTCTGTCTCCTGAGTCCTGGGATTAAAGGTGTGTGCTACCACTACCCAGCTTTTTATTATTATTTTTAATTGGGTTACTTGTGCTGTTGTTGAGTAACAAAAATTCTTAATATAGTCTGAATATTAATCCTTTATCAGATATACGATTGTCCCTTTTCCTATTCTGTGGATTTTCATCCTACTTTCTTGATAACTGTCTTTAGAAGCACATTTTTTTAAACTTCTATAACATCCAATTTATAGTGTTAATTGCTGAAGTTTGAGTTTATACCCAAGGCACCATTGCCTCATCCAAAGCCACAAAGCATGCATCCGTTTTCTTAGGAGAGTTTTATAGCTCAGTGCTGATCACTTTGGGTTCATTTTTATAATGGCAATAAGGCTTCATACTGCTTGTCACAATTTGATGAGGTGACATTGCTGACTATAGGCACACAGTGAGCTCTTAGTGGCTGGCAGCAGGTGCTACGATGACCTAGTCCCTCTAAAGGAACTGCCAAGCCTACATTAATCATTGAATGGGCCACACGGAAAGAGCAGTCTCCCTCTCTCATGGTCATATCTTCTTTTCATAGCTAGTTTGATCACCCATCTTGTTCATCTTCCTTGGGTAACTTGTAACGGTTTCAAAGAGAAAGACTGGCTTCCTGTGGAAAACAGGAAACCAGGCAGCTCCTGAACGTGACCTAGCACTGTCCTGGTGGTGTGACCCCTCAGACAACACTATTCCAGGCAGACCATGGAAGGAAAAGCACTTTAACATGGTTTGTTCCCGGGATGCTATGGTCTCATGTTCCATCTCTGTGCACATAGAGCCTCGGCCTTGTGCATAATGAATCCACTTGGGGGGACTCACCTGGTTTCAAGAGGCCCCAATGACAGTGTTCCAAACGGGCCATATATTTGCTCCGATCTTAGTATTTCCGTGGCCATTCTATATGGGTCTTTACATCTTTACAATTTTTTTTTCAATACTTTAATAGGCCTTTGCCCTCGGGGTACATCTAAAAATATCTGAGGTACGTAGGGACACCATGAGAGGGCGCTGCTGGCCTCTGGTGTGTGAAGGAGAAGGGCACTGCCAAGCTAACAGGGTATAATTCACCCCCCACCCCAAAACCCCCCAGCCCAAAGTGTCACTGGCGCTCAGGTGAGAGACTGAGTAAGCTGACTCTGCTCACACTGACCTGGGTTCAAGTCCCAGTCGTACCACTTCCCACTCCCTTGATCTGGGGTATTCAGCCTCTGGAAGCCATGGTGGGTTTTGTTTTGTTTTGGTTTTTTGTTTTTGTTTTTTGTTATTAATCTAATGTTCACTCTAATAGCTATGTATTAATTTGCATAAAATCAACTAGCAAACCTTTCAAACGTGTGCACCATGGTTGACACAAGGTAGATGACAAACATTGGCCAGTGCCAACGTGGGAAATAACACCAGCATTCTACTGGGAATAAGACTTTAGAGGGATTTTCTTTTTTTTTAGATTTACATTTTGTGAGTGTGCATGTCTTGCCTGCATGTGTGCCTGTGCACCATGTGCGTGCCCAGTGTCTAGGGAGACCAGAAGAGGGCATGAGTCTCCCTAGAACCTGAGTTAGCAATGCTCGTGTGCCACCCTATGGGTGTTGGGAGTAGAACTCAGGATCTCTTCTGTGCAGGGGGTGGGGAGGGCACGCTGCGTCACTGTCTGTGGATCGGAGAACAACGTATAGTACTCTCTTCTCCTGCCATGTGGGGCCTGGGGACTGAACCTAGGTCACTAACCTTGGCACTGAGTCTTTCTCCACTGAGCCATCTTGCCAGCTCCCTTGGGGTGATTTTTAAAATCCAGTTTCCAGGGCTGGAGAGCGAGCATAGTGCATAAGAACGCTTTCTGTTTTTCCACAGGGCCTAGATTCAATTCCCAGCACCCATGTCTGGCAGCTCACAGATGCCTGTTAACTCCAGTTCCAGGAGATCTACACACTTCTCTGGACGCCACAGGCATCCATGCACACATGGCAAAATTCACATCCTCACACGCACACCTTCCCCGACATGAAACAAAATAAACATAAACTGTACTTTAAAAGTTGATGTATGATGTTTAATGTATAGTGAATAACTTTTGTTTTTTTTCAAGACAGGGTTTCTCTGTGTTGACTGTCCTGGAACTCACTCTGTAAACCAAGTTGGCCTTGAACTCAGATATCCCCCTGCCTCTGCTTCCCAAGTGCTTGGATTAAGGTGTGGGTCATCAATACCTGGCATCATTCATCTTTTTAAGTAAAATTCTTTCATGGAGCTCTGACAAATGCATACAGTTATGTAACAGATTAGCGTCACCAGATTACCAGTCATCTGTCCCCAGATTCTTCCATTCTCCCTTGAAGAACATCCTCATTGAAGCCAGGGGTGTAGCTCAACAGTAGCACAGATGCCCCGGGTTTGAGTCTCACAAAAAAACGAAACCCCAGTCACTGACAGCCACTGATCGCTTCCTGTCCCTGAGGTCTTTGAAAGGCAGCATGTGAACAGGATCCTAGAACAAGCTTTTGTTTAGTTAGTTCTTGTTTTTTGCAGTAGTTTCCCTATGTAGCCCAGGTTGGGCTTGAACTTACCCTTCTTTGGTCAAGACCCAGCCACCACTCCAGCTAAGCATGCAGCCCTTTGGGTCTGATTTCTCTCACAAGTTTAGTCTCCTCCATGACTATCTTTGCCTGTGGCAGTAGCTCTGCTCCTTGCATTTCATGATTTGGACTGCTCCTGGATATATTTGCAGTTGGTAAACTCTTCAATAGGAATAGGACTGCTAAGTCCTTTATTAAGGGACGGTCAGCTTTATAAAAAAATAAATAGAATTGCCAAATTGTTTCCAAAGTGACTACTGTAAGAAACGGGTCTGAGATCTCCAGAAGTATTCAAAGCATTTCAGTAAGGCAAAAAGCTTAACTTCTGCAGAAGGGCGTGGAGCCACGCTAAATCAAGCAAGCAAACACAATTAGGGTTGCCACTGCTACGACAAAACACCATGACCAAAATCAACTTGGGGAGGAAAGAATTGACTTATCTTACGCTTTCACATCATTGTTCAACACTGAAGGAAGTCAGGACAGGACCTCAAGCAGGGCAGAAACCTGGAGGCGGGAGCTGATGCAGAGGCCATGGAGGGTGCTGCTTACTGACTTACTCCTCATGGCTTGCTCAGCCTGCTTTCTTAGAGAGCCTGGGAACACCAGCCCAGGGATGGCCTCGCTCATGAGTCGCTAATTAAGAAACGTTCCACAGGCTGACATTATGGAGGCTCTGTCCCCTCAGATGACTCTAGCTCGTGTCAAGCTGACAGAAACCTAGGCAGCACATATAGGATTGCCTAACACAGATTGGTGCTGTCTCCAGGGAAAAATGAAACTTGAGCACGTATTTTGGTTTCAAAAAGTGCTGACCCTGGACAGATTTGAACTGATGCCAAGTGACTTCTTTCCATTTTTCAAATGGAGTTTGGTCTTATTTAACCCTTTGATAGGAAGACAGTTTATGTTTCCCATGCTTATGCTTTGCTCTGTCAATCTACATCCCTGATGACAATGGAGGATTCAGAATTTTGTCTTTATGGTTTTTCAAAATTCTTTTTTTTTTTGAGATCATAATTACATCACTTCTCCCTTCCCTTTCCTTTCTCCAAACCCTCTCAGATGTCCCTCCTTGCCCTCTTCCAAATTCAGTCTCTTTTTATTGTTATTGAGTACATATCTACATCTAAATAAGACCTGCTCAGTTTATATAATACTTCTTGTATGCCTGTTGTCTTAGGGCTTTTCTATTGCTTTGACAAACCCCATGACCAAAAAACACATTGGGGAGGAAAGGGTTTATATGGCTTACACTTCCACATCTTAATCCATCATTGAAGGAAGTCAGAAACTGAAACAGAGCAGGAATATGGTGGCCGGAGCTGATGCAGAAGCCATGGAGGGGTGCTGCTTACTGGCTTGCTCTTTGTGGCTTGTTCAGTCTGCTTTCCTAGAGAACCCGGGACCACCAGCCCAGGGTTGGCCGCACCACAATGGGCTGGGCCCTCCCCTATCATCCACTAATGTAAAACCCACTGCAGGCTTGCCTCCAGCTTTTATGGAGGCATTGTCTCCTGGGAGGCTCCCTCCTCCCTAAGGACTCTGGCTTGTGTCAGGTTGACATGAAACGAGCCAGGACACACGTTCTCAGGGCTGGCCTTTTGGTACTGGGTAATCCACTGGTGTGCCTTTCTCCTGGGGAACATTTTCTCTCCTTAGTCAGCATGCCTTAGTTGTCTGTTTCTTTGTGTAGGGTCAAGACCTTGTGGGCTCCCCCCACCCCCCGCACCCCCGTTCACTTTGTAATGTCTATTGGCGTCTTCCTTGTCTAGCTCACGATGAGGCGGTCTTATTAGTGAGACTTTGTGGGTGGAGATTCTGTCATTCTTAGGAGACACAATCTCACAGCAAACTCCCCGTTTCTCTGTCACAACCTTTCTGCTCTGTCGTTCTGAGTCTTAGGTGTTGGAGTGTTGTCCGTTGGGACTGAGATCCACAACTCTGCATTAGGGGTGGTGGCTTTCTGTAGTGGTCCCCATTTGTTGGAAAGGGAAGTTTACTTAATAAATGTTACTTTTTATTTTAACATCAGACAGCAATTTTAATTCTAGATGGCAAACTGAATGATTTTTTTTTCTTCAAGACAGGATTTCTCTGTGTAGCCCTGGCTGACCTGGAACTCAAGTTGTAGACCCATGCAGTCCTCAGACTCAACAGAGATCCACCTGTCTCTGCCTCCTTTTTTTTTTTTTTAAGTTTTTAAAAAAGATTTATTTATTATTATATGTAAGTACACTGTAGCTGTCTTTAGACACAGCAGAAGAGGGTGTCAGATCTCCTTATGGATGGTTGTAAGCCACCATGTGGTTGCTGGGATTTGAACTCAGGACCTTCAGGAGAACAGTTAGTGCTCTTAACCGCTGAGCCCCCTGGCTCTGCCTCCTGAGTACCTGGATTAAAGGCACGTGTCACCACCACTGACTGTGGCATTTTAGTGGGGACTGTGGTATGTACAGGCCTGAGTCTTCCTCTATGTGGGTTCCAGGGATCGAACTCTGCTTGCAGGCATGTTTACCTTGCATGATCGCCTTGCAGGCATGTTTACCCACTGATCTGTCTCATCAGCTCCATCTTACCTTTTAGCCAGGGTCTCTCGACTGAGTCTGGAGATCAATGGATCAGGTAGATTGGCTGTCCAGAAAGCCCCACAGATCTTCTCTCACCTTCCCCGGGACTGGGATTACAGGCTGCGGGGTCTGGACATCCCAAGAGTGTTGACTCAGGTCCTCATGCTCCTTCTGAGCTGTCTGTCACCTCAGCCCCTCCCCCTTCCTGAGACCCTGCTTCATGCAGCCCAGGACTCCTGATTCCTTTACCTCCCCTGTGCTGGGATTCCAGGCATGTGCCACAGAGCCTGGCTCAGTTTTGAGCCATGTAGTCAGCTTGACTGGCCTTGAACTTCTGGCCGGAGTGATCTTAGCCTTCCCACTGCAGAGAGAGTGTGCCTGGCTCGCTCAGACTATGTTTTTAATTTGCATTCTCCCTAATGTCTAGAAATGTGAAGCTACATTGTTTTGGTTTCGTTTTATAAAACACAGACCATTTTGGGTGCTTTAAAATCTTACAGAGAAACAAACAATTCCAGTAAGTAAACAGATACACACATGTTCATGCTGACAACAGTGACATTTCCTCTGCCCTGGTCTCTCCTCTCCAGAGGGGCTGCACCATCCCTGCCACCAGAAGGAGAGAGGCGGCAGGCTTTGTACACTCTCAGCCCGGGCTGCAGCCAATCTGCGTCATCCTCGCCGTGTAATTAGAGGCTGGAGGTGCCCACGTGTCTCATTTTTAGGATCCTGTGGGCTACATTTGGCCCAGATTGGGTTATACTTTAGGCACTTCACTGCGGATACGGCTGTGTCTTCTTCGCCACTCAGTGCTCCGTGTCTCAGAAGACGCTTCAAAGGGCAAAATGAATGCCGGCTGCGTGCAGAGCCCCATTCTCTGAGGACAGTGGGATGTAGAGGCCTCTGTCAGGAGCATTCTCTAAAGCAGGAAAGCAGAAAGACAATCCCCAGCCCTTGGTGGCTCCAAGCCTCAGACTCCAGCTGCTTCGCTTACTAAAACTGGCCCTGTGCAAAAATCTGGTTTGTTTTACAAGTGGGCACTGGCCCTGCCCATGCTGTCCCCTTTCCCCCAGTCTAGAATAGAATCTGTCACCACCAACTGCTGTGCCTCCCCCTCCTGGTTATGGTGGTCCCCCCCCCATACAGAATGCCCATTCCATTTGCATTTATTGTGCGTGTGTTTGTGCTGATCATACACTTCACAACAGAACTAGATTCCCAACCTCAGTAATATCTGAGTGGAGTATCTCATGCAGTGCATGGACTTCATCCACAGTAGCAATGGGGACCAGATTCTCTTTATTCACAAAGTTCAGCCTTTCCTTTGGGGGCAGACAAGAGTCTACGTGACATCTTGTAGACCTAGGCTTGCTTGCTTTCAGGGACACAGGGAGCAGCTACCTACTACTGTTGTGACTGCCACAAGGCTTTAGCAGCCTATAAAGGGCAGTGACCCCCTTATAGTGTCTACCTTTCAGGAACACATGATAGAAAACCAAAAATGTTAAGTCACACGGAGAGGCGCATGCAAGACTGATCACGTGGTGTGGCCAGGGAAGGGAGTGAGCTCATCTTTATCAGGAGACTACATCAATTCATTTCTGGGAGCTGCTCATTGCTTGAAGACTCATTGCTGAAGTCTAATACTTCTAAGTCATTGCCCCGGCTAGTGGCTAGCAACCCTGCTGAGGTAGCTTTCCCTCACAGGTCAGGGTGTTACAACAATGAGCCCTTAGCCCTTCTCCCCACAGTTCATAGCAAAGAAAAACAGGGTACAAGTAAGTAAAAGTAGGTGAGCACCTCCTGGGAGCCTGGTTCCCTCCATTATTTAAAATAACTGGATTGAGGCTGGGGTACTGTAGCCCAATTGTAGAGCACTTGACTCTGCAGGTTTAATTCCCAGAATGAGCATGTACACACACAAATCTAACAGACATGTAAATTGTTTGTTAGGAGACTCTGAACAGTTAAAGAATTAGCCTAGTTGGGCAGCTTGGATTTGAATTCAGAACAGTCTAATTCTTGGGGTGGGGGGGGTGGGGGTGAGAGGCCACCTTCCTAATCCACAGAGGTTTCGTACCACACAATCATCCAGAAGAAAATAGACACTCAGGGAAAGATGGCTCAGCAGCATCTAGGAATCACCATGCCGGACCCTCCTCGCAGTCCAAGAGCAGAGCCCAGCAGGGCAGACACAGAGTACGGTAAAGGAGGGCAGGCACGGGTGCCCTGGCTAACAGTTCAAAAGGCAGATCCGGGCCTCGAGCAAAGGGTAGGAATGGTACAGGTCTGAAGCTGAAGGAGGGGAGAGATGAGGAATCCAAGCATCCTTCTAGCCGCCAAGGGGCACTGAGGTAATGTCTGGGCCAGCCATGGCCAGAAACTGGGACCAGTGTCCTCAGGTGCAAACACCAAAAACTACTTCCCCTGGGGAGGGCTCGGGGGAGGGGGGCCTGGGGAGGGCATGGGGGGGGTTAGGAAATGAGTGTGATCCAGGTGCTTTATGTGGAATTCCCAAATAATCAATAAAAATATTATGTTGGAAAAAAAAAGAAAAAGAAAAAAGAAATACTTCACAGAGGCCTTTCCCTGGACAGCCTCTGTTCTGAGAGTTGCAGACCCATTCACTCATTTATCTTTACAGCAATGCTTTGAGATAAGTTCTCTTTGTTGGGTCTCAGGCATGGACAAGGGGCTGAGGGGCATATTTTACACACCAGAGCAGACCTGACCTCCAGGGTCTCCCAGCATCCCTCAGTCCCTACCTGGCGTACTACACCCTCTACCTTGACCTGCCCTGCCCAGGGTCTGGGCTGCCCTTCCCCCAAAGGCTTAGGCTTCTCTCTCTCTCTCTCTCTCTCTCTCTCTCTCTCTCTCTCTCTCTCTCCTCCTCCTCTATTCTCTGCATGTTCTCTTTCTCATCTCCCCCCCTCCCTCTGGCAACTTCCCTGAATGGCACATTCTTTGGGCCAGTGAACTCCCCTACCCGAGAGCCATTTCCCAATAAACCTGAATATATATATATATTGCTTTTTTTGTTTTTTTTATACATATATTTTAATCTGGCTTGGTTTGACTCATTTTCACCCGAAGAAAGAAATTATCACTCTTTTTAAGAGTATAATATTTTTATTAATTCTTTGAGAATTATATACAATTTATTTTGGTCATACTTACCCAACTCATCTTATTGCCCCCCCCACCAGATCTACCCCAATCTCCCTACTCCCCCCAATTCCATGTGATAGAATTACTCTCATACTCCTATTTGTTAATGAGGAAATTAATGCAGAAGAGCTAAATAATCCAAGTCCCCACAGTGAGTAAGCCGCAGAGATGAACTCTGAGGCCATCAGAGAGTGTCGGCTTCCCCTAGAGTTAGAACTAAAGGGTTTCGAGCCTCTGACTGTGGAGGCTGGGGACTGAACTCTTGAAAAGCGTAAGTGCCCTTAACTGCTGAGCCAGTCTCTCCAACTGACTTATTTAGGGTTCTATTGCTGTGGACAGACACCATGATCCTGGCAACTCTTATAAAGGCAAACAGCTGGGGCTGGCTTACAGTTTCAGAGGTTCAGTCCATTATTGTCATGGTGGGAAGCATGGTGGCATGTAGGCAGACTTAGTGCAGGAGAAGCCAAGAGTTCTATACCTGGATACGCAACCAGGAGACTCTATGCCATGCTGGGCAGAGCTTGAGCACAGGACACCTCAAATCCCACCTTCACAGTGGCACACTTCCTCCAGCAAGCCCACACCTCCTTATAGCCTCTCCTTATGTGCCAAGCATTCAAACACGGATCTATGGGGGCCATTTCTACTTAAACCACGACACCAACCACAAATAAATCCTAACCTTCAGACCAGACTGCAATGTGTATGCATGGTTGTCCAGGAGTGGGAACAAGGCCATGTTAGTAAAGTCTACAGACTAGACGGAGCAAGAGTCAGAATCAGCTTCCCATAGGAGGGCACGTATGTGGAGGAGGGGTCAACGGAGAATGATTATAGATAAAGAGAGGACGAAGGGAAAGCCACTGACGACAATAAAGAGTAGCAACCAGGAAGGCTTGTGCTATCCGTGTGCACCAGGAAGGGGAAGGTTGGCTACAGAATTACAGGGAAATGGGGAGAGAGATAGGCCTGGGACAAGGTGTGGAATTGCTAAAGATCTGAGCTATAGTTCAAGAATACTGGTGTGTTTACTGTAATAACAACCAAATATTAATAACTAAGAAGTATGTTTACACACACACAGACACACACACACACACACACACACACACACACACACACACACCCTTATATTCCTTCCTTCTATCTTGTCCTGCAAGCTGCAGCCTGATGCTCCGATCTCAGATCTAAAATGATCAATTCTGGTGTTCTTTCACATCCCTGTCTCTGTGGAGATGAAAGAGAGCAAACATGGACAGTGTCCACTTTCCTTTTATGGAGATGACCCCAGAAGGACAAAGATGGCAGCAACTAGCACAAGGGAGCCTGGAAAACAGTCTGTTACACAACTGGAACTGAGGGGTCTGTCTCTAAAGGAAGAGCAGAATGACAGCCAGAGGGAAAATGCTCTCTCTTGAAAAGCCAGGAGTCACCTTTGCAGGTCTGGTCTCGCTCTGTAGTCTCCAGGGAGGGGATGGACTGAACTGCGACAAACTAGTCTCTGAGAAAGCCCGGCCCATTGGAAATAGAAAAGCTTGGTAGTTTGAAGAGTAACAGAATAGCAAGGTTGTTTGTGTAAGAAAGGGGGGAGGGGTGGGAACTAGGTATACTTAGCCAAGCCAGGGGCACGAAAGAGAGAAGAGAAACCGGATGCAGGCAAGGAAGAAGTGGGTTGGTGGGTTGGTTGGTTGGTTGGTTGGTTGAGAAGGCTCAAATTCATCAGAATGGGAAGGGCCTGAGGACACACGGAGTGGTTAGCTTTCCACACTTCTTTCTTGGGATAGAAGAGAAAGAGTTGTAGCTGGGCGTGGTGGCGCACGCCTTTAATCCCAGCACTTGGGAGGCAGAGGCAGGAGGATTTCTGAGTTCAAGGCCAGCCTAGTCTACAGAGTGTGTTCCAGGACAGCCAGGGCTACACAGAGGAAACCCTGTCTCCAAAAACACAAAAACAAACAAACAAACAAACAAAAAGAGAAAGAGCAGCCTAAGCGTCAAGAGATGGGTCCAGGGCTGGGGAGATGGCTCCGAGGTTTAGAGCACTTGCTACTGTTGCAAAATGCGAGAGTTTGGTTCCCAGCTTCCACGTTGGGAAGTCACACAGCCTGCCACTTCAGCTCTGGGGAGTCAGATACCCTCTCCTAGTTTCTGAAGGCAACTGTACTCACACGTGAGCCACACCCCGCTCCTACACACACACACACACACACACACACACACACACACACACGTAAAGATAAATTAAATCTTTTTAAAAACAGAGAGATGGAGACCCTTGAAGATAAAGAGTGGGAACACTGAGCAAGCCTGTATTCAGGGGGGTCTAATCACACCCATGCACGCACCATTTCCTGCCTGCATCTGTACACATGGAGGCTGCTAAGAGCTTATGAAATTTCAGAGGGATGTGCCATCTTAACCAGGACTACCCTGCCTCTAGCAGAATATAAATAAATATGCCGTTCCTCCCTCTACAGAGGGAGAGACCTGAAAGCCAAACAGACACTGTGGACACAGAGTTGCCCTCAATAAATATTTGTTAAACAAGCACATGCATGAATGAATGAACAAACACATCTTGCTTCCTGTGACTCCGGACAGGCCCACATGCTCAGCACATTTAAATTCCTCCTCAAACACTGCTGTTCCTATGGGCCGTCGCTCATCTCACAGAGTCTGTTTGCAAGCCTGCCTCCTTCTCTCAAAGGTGAGCCTGGTATTACTGAGATAGTATGGATTTTAGCAGGCAGTATTTGGACCGTTAGAGACTGGAAGGATCCACTTGGGCCAGATGCCAGCTTCCTATGTTTAAAGCCCTGGTAGAGGCTAGGACTGTAGGTTAGTGGAGGATGCTTACGAAGAGCACTGGTTCAAATCCCAACATCAGGAGTACAGATTTAAATAATAGGTTGAGCTTACTGTGGTATTTTCCCCCTTCAAAAGGTGACTGGCCCTTGATGGAAGTTCCCTATAGCGTTTTCCTTTTTGTTATGTTTGTGTGATTTTAATTTTTGTTGTTTTTGTTTTTCTAGACAGGGGTTCTCTGTGGAATACCCCTGGCTGTCCTGGACTGCTTGTAGACCAGGCTTGACTCAAACCAGCCTGCTTCTGCCTCCGGATTGCTGGGATTAAAGGCATGCACCACCACCGCCCAGCGGCGCATGCCTTTAATCCCAGCACTCAGGAGGCAGAGGCAGATGGATTTCTGAGTTCGAGGCCAGCCTGGTCTACAGAGTGAGTTCCAGGACAGCCAGGGATACACAGAGAAACCCTGTCTCGAAAAACCAAATAGATAGATAGATAGATAGATAGACAGATAGATAGACAGAGGAAGAAAGAAAGAAAGAAAGAAAGAAAGACAGACATGCGCCACCACACCAGGCTTGATTTAAAATTTGTACTGTTATATTTATTTTGTATTTTGCATGTGTGTTTGTGGGCAAGAACTGGTGAATGTCATGTGTGTGGAGGTCAGAGGACAACTTGCAGGAACTGGTTCTTTCCTTCTAGCAGTGGGTTCTGGGGGAAGGGGTTGAACTCAGGTCATCAGGGTTGAGGGTGGTGTTTGTGGGCTGAGCCCTCCCATAGACCCTGCTTCCGTCTGATTTCGAGACAGTGTCTCATGACCTCGGCACACTCAGGTAGCTCAGAAACAAACAAACAAAACTACATTCCCCGTCACCACTTTTGCCTTCCGTCTTTCTTTGTCTGTGCTTTTTAAATTTAGGAGAGTATGTCCAGGAGGCAGTGATCCTGGAGGGAAATTAGCGCAAATGCTTCCTGATCGATCACGAGCCACTCACAAAACCAGGGAATCTCGTATTATAAAGTCATTGTAGATGATGACGTGTTAGAGATCAAATATAAACAAACAAACAAAAGACCGAGTTGGTAGTTGTTGCTTAATAGGCTCAGAGGCGCCCTCCTGTGGGACAGTCCCTACCCCGGGACCTCCAGAGACTGCGGCCCTCCCCTGAGCTTCCTTCTGGAGCCAGGTCTGCAGAATGAAAGGGATGCACAAGTCGCCAGGTTCAGCTTTCAAACTGCAGAAATGATGAGCAAGCCAAGTGATGACATCACCGTTGGGTTGCACCGCTGCCTGCCTCCTGCTGGAGGGCGCAGAAGCTACACTTTTGTCCTCGCTGTGGGACTGGCACTGACTCACCAAGCTGCTTCCCGCTGAAGGTCAGAGCTGCCGCAGGCCCATTACCCTTGGAAATCCCTGTCTTGTCTCTTTCCAGACCAAACCTCCTCTTCTTTGTTTCTTTTTGTTGTGTGTGTGTGTGTGTGTGTGTGTTTTCAAGGCAGAGTCTCATGTAGCCCTGGCTGGTCCAGAACTTGCTTTGTAGCTGACTTTGAACTCCCTGGTCATTCTGGCTCCACCTACTAAGTGCTGGGGGTTTCAGGTATCTGACACCATGCCTTGTGGACAAGACACTCTCTAGGCCAGTGGTTCTCAGTCTTCCTAGTGCTGTGACCCATATGGTTCCTCATGTAGTAGTGACCCCCCCAACCATAAAATTATTTCATTGCTACTTTGCAATTTGGCTAGTTATAAATCACAATATAAATATCTGACATGCAACCCCCATGGGGGTCACAACCCACAGGTTGAGAACCACTGTTCTAGAGCATTCTTTAGAGCCCCGTCACTCTGGGGCAAGACAAGAGCAAGAGAGCAAGGGAGCTAAGAGAACCACCGCCTACATTTGTGGGGGCACTGCCTTGGCACGTGGTCTGCTTCCCAGTATTCCGGGCAGGGGATCAGGAGACCAAAGCCAACACCCACTATTGCTCTTAGTCCCTGCCTGCCTTCTAGAATATTCTACCAGCTTCTGGCTAGGGACCAGCTAGCGAATCTAGATCATTTCTAGTTTGACATCGAAGCCTCTGAGTTTTCAGCCAACATCACAGCAAGGTCAGTCTCCTCCATCCCTCCCTTCCTCCCCTGCCCCCCCTTCTTCTTCTCCCCCTCCCTCTTGTGGCCTTCCACATTTTTTATCCTCCATAGACTATACCTGAGTAGACCACACACATTTTCATGATGTTTTCTAATGAAGACTAAAGGGGTAAATTGCAAAGCAGGATTCATAACTATTTCTGGGTGCTACAAATTGGTGCTAGCCCTTAGCTGTTTTTCCCTGACCACATAGTTTTCCTATCCGTGAGAGAAACCGTCTACGTCTGCCCCCGTGCATGCCACTGTCCCAGGACTGACCCAGCCTGGGATTGGCTTCCCTTCCAATTACAGAGAAGCACCCCACTCCCCCACCCCCGCTGCCATATCCAGTGCATCTGATATTTCCTACCCAGTGTTTGGTTCTGGGTGTCAGATGTAAGATGCACACTGACAGACTGGAGAGCACAACCAGGTACTGCGGACTCTGGAAACCATCTTATATCAGGAAGGGGACGAAAACAAAACAAAACAAAAATAAAAATGCTCACCCAGGGCTGCAGAGGTGGCTCAGAGGTTAAGAGCACGGACTGACTGCTCTTCTGAAGGTCCTGAGTTCAAATCCTAGAAACCACATGGTCTCTCACAACCATCTGTAATGAGATCTAACACCTTCTTCTGGTGTGTCTGAAGACAGCTACAGTGTACTTACATATAATAATGATAAAAAAAAAATCTTTAAAAAAAAAAAAAAAAGAGCCGGGTGGTGGTGGCACATGTCTTTAATCCCAGCACTTGGGAGGCAGAGGCAGGCGGATTTCTGAGTTCCAGGCCAGCCTGGTCTACAAAGTGAGTTCCAAGATGGTCAGGGCTACACAGAGAAACCCTGTCTCGAAAAAACAAAAAACAAAAAACAAAAAGAAAGAAAGAAAGAGAAAGAAAGAAAGAAAATGCTCAACCAGAAGAGAGAAGGTTGATGGCTTGTGTCTGCATGGGTGCAATAGCACCATGGGTGCAGCATGGTGCTACTTTGAGGGCCTCCTAAAGGACCCAGTTTAAGTCACCCAGTTCTATTTAAGTGGTGTTGTGTGGCAGTTTCTTCCAAGATTAAAACCTTTCCTCCTGGAGGGAAGCTCACTGTGAGAAAGAATGTTTACAAGGAAGTGAAACACATGGAAGCTCATTAAGCTAAGAAGTGAACACCTGTAAGTTCCTAAAACGGATCAGATTCACTAGGCCCCTCTGTCCCTAAGCAAACACAAGCCGTTAGAACAGAGAGACACACAGAGAAGCCTGGAAGAGGCTCAGACCAACTTAACTAGTAGAAAGGACATTCTTCAACCTGCTGAGATGCCTGCAGGCTGTGCAGTGCACTATAGTATTCATGAGCCGTCACCCATGCTGGGTGGACTCTGGTGATGCGGCTGTCTCTGAGTAATTTCTGCTTCTGTAAGTAACCCTTCAGCCATATTCTTTTATGTAGTATAACTCAATGGTTCAGAGTTGATCTCTGGCAGTATCTGAACTTTGGTTAATCTTTGGTTCCTTATTTGGGGTGAGTACATATTTATTCAGATTTCCCTGGGAACAGTGTCACACAACAGGTAGCATGGACCTTTCTAAGAAGACATTAAGGGTCTTTTTGCTGAGACTGTTCCTAGGTCTCATCTGGCCCTACAGAGGAGTCGTTCTGGACAGTTCTCTTGTCTGGCAGAAGGCTGTCCTTGCAGTCCTATAACTGTCCATTTCTATGCATAAAACAGAGAGACCTGGAGGTTTGGGGGGGACTGCGGTCCGGTTAGCCCTTGCTGCCTCTAGACATCAGTCAGTTTTCACCTGTAATTCTTCTCCTTTGAAATCCCGACAAGCTCTCTGGGAATTTCAAATGTTCCCTTCTGTAGGGTGACACCCTGCTTGCTTTACATTTTAAACTTCAAAGCTGCTTTGGAGCATAAAGGTTTGCTTTGTAACATCTTAAAGGTTTCTAGCCACAGGGAAAGTGACTTGAACTCTTTGCTTTTGAAGTTGGTACCTCATCGACCAACTTCCTGGTTCCCTTGGCCATCCTTTCAGGATGTGGAGGCATCCCTGGGTACTTGCCTTTGCTCTGGAAGAAGAGGTCTGCCTCTGACCCATCTAGCACATCTTAGGGCATTCTAGAGCAGGGGAGGTCGGAGGTGCCCATCCCACATCTCCAAGAGATCTCAAAAAAGTTAACGGGACAGGTACACACTCAACAGCCACCTGGCTACCGACTTAGGAGATCCGGCTCAGGCTCAGGCACGGACATTTTTTAAATCCCCCGAGTCATTCTCATTTACACCCAAGGAAGAAGTCTCTTCCTGAAAGGTTAGAGTCACTCTGTGACCTATTTCCTCTCAGACATCACTTCAGATCAGCAAGTTTACTTGGGGTCTTAGTTGGGTTTTCATTGCTGTGAAGAGACACCAGGACCACAGCAACTCTTATAAAGGCAGACTTCAAGTTTAATTGGGGCTGGCTTACAGTTTCGCAGATTTACTCCATTAGCATCATGGTGGGAAGCATGGCGTCGTGCATGCAGATAGCACAGGAGAGGTAGCTGCGAGTTCTTCTGCCCCTGGATCCTCAGGCAGCAAGACGGAGACTGTCAGGCCAGTAGGCCTGGTTTGAGCTTCTGAGAACTCAAAGCCCACCCCAATGAAGCACTTCCTCCAAAGCAACGCCTACCCCAACAAGGCCACACCTCCTAACAGCGCCCTTCCCTTGGGGCCTATGGGGGACATTTTTTACTCAAACCACCACACTTGGGTTCTAGAATATTAATAGCGTTCATTTCAAAGTACTATTCAGGGCCAGATTCTTGTTCAGATGCCTTGGAACTTGTAATCTACTTCCGGAGGAATGAGGTCATGGGCATCTACCATTATACCTGTTCTCTGTGATGCCAAGGACTGAACTCAGGGCTTTGTGCATGCTAGGCAAGCCCTCTACCAAACGAGCCACGGCCTCCGTCCTCTTCTTCCCACTGCCGCTTCTGCCCCCACGGCCTTCTTTTTCTCTGTGCTGTGACGGAACTGTGGACCTTGGTCATGAATAAGCAGCGTTTTACCATGGATTATGGCCTCAGCCTCCGATGGATTATTTTTGTTGCTGTTTTCTTCTGTTTAAGACAGAGACTTCCTCTGTGTCTCAGGGCTGGCCTTTAACTCCCTGCAGAGCTCATGCTAATTTCAGACTTGTGGCAAGCCTTTTGACCCAGCCTCCCTAGCATTTATAATCATGGGTGTGGCCACCATGCCCAGCTACTGACCTTTTCTTTCCATTTGTTGTTTTAATCTTCAATGGACCTGAGCCTCGCCGTCCACGACGTCCAGTCTGACAGTGGGCTGAAGGGAGTGGAGGCTCGGGCTGTTTTGACATCTCTCCTGACAGAAGGAAGATCTTTTAGTCAACTTTAAAATACCTACAGGTGTTTTGCATTTCCCTTTGATGAATCTTGACAAGACAGCTTTGTCTGCCTGCATAAAACACCTTTTCATAAGCCTTCCCTGTTCCACAAAGGGAGCCAGGGCTGAGAGGCAGCTCGGTGATTAGGCGTGCTTTCCGCTCTGGTCAGGGGACTGGAATCAGTCCCCAGCACCTACATGGTGGCTCAAAACTGCTTGTAAAGCCAAGTCCAGGGGATCTGATGCCTTCTTCTGAACCGCTGCAGGCTCCTAAGCACATGCTGCATGTACATACAGTCAGGCACATGCACAGACACATAAACACATGTCTTTTTAAAAGAGAGCACACCTCTCTAAGGAGGCTTGTTATTGTTGTGGTGCTGCTGCTGTTGTTGTGGTGGTTGTTGTTAAGAGTTGTAGTTGTTGTTGCTGCTGTTGCTGTTCTTGTTGTTATTATTGTGGTTGTGGTTATTGTTGCTGCTATTGCTGCTACTGCTGTGGTGGTGGTTGTTATCCTTGTGGTTGTTGCTGTTGTTGTGGTAGTGGATGTGGTTGTTAAAGACAGGGTCCTGAAGTGAACTCACAATCATGTTTCTTCTCTGAATAATAATAATTATTATTATTTTATTTAATTAATTTATTTATTTTGGTTTTTCGAGACAGGGTTTCTCTGTGTAGCCCTGGCTGTCCTGGAACTCACTCTGTAGACCAGGCTGGCCTGGAACTCAGAAATCCTGCCTCTGCCTCCCGAGTGCTGGGATTATAGCCTGGAACTTTCTATGTGGACTAGGCTGGCCTCAAACCCACAGTGATCTGCTTGCCTCTTGCTTGGATTAAAGATGTGCACCATCCTACCAGGAAGAAGCCTTTTTTATTTTATTTTATTTTATTTTTTTAAGATTTTTTTAATGTTATTTGCATGAGCACACTGTAGCTGTCTTCAGACACACCAGGAGAGGGCATCATGTGGTTGCAGGGAACTGAATTCAGGACATCTGGAAGAGCAGTGAGTGCTCTTAACCACTGAGCCATCTCTCTAGTCCAGCCCCCCACCTCCTTTCTTAAACTAGGTAACACAGGGTGAGTGCTTAAGAAATGTGTTCAATAAATGAACCAATGAATAAGTAAGTGAGCCAAGCAATAATCGGGATTTAGAGAGAACTGCAAATACTACCAAAAGGAAAACAAAACATTTGCCTCTACCTCCTGAATTCCCTACAACTTTACTGAAGAGCAGAGACCATCAGAAAGCCTTTGAACATCTCCAGGCACCAACCAAGTGAGGAATACAGTGGTGAGAACGAAGGCCAGTCACCTCGAGGAGCCTTGGACCACTCCTGAAGCACCACTCTAGCCAGGCACACACTCCTGCTACACTCCTGCTCTTGTGGCACCTGAGAGGCTGAGACAGGAGACTTCTGAGTTCAAGGCCAGGCTGGGCTACACAGCCAGCTCCAGGCTGTGGTAAGGCACAGTGAGACCTGTCTAAAAATTAATAAATTGGTGGGTGAGATGTGTCAGAGAATAAAGACACCCTCTGCCAAGCTTAACAGTCATGAGTTCAATCCCGAGACTCCCATGGCAGAGAGGACTTACTCCCGCAAGTTGTCCTCTGACTTCTACTATGCATGCCAAGGCGTGCACACATGTATGAATACACACATACATAAACGATAGCTAGACAGACAGACAATGATTTTAAATGGCTAACTAAATAACCAGACTGTGTTGTTTTTGAATCACCGTGGACAAAAATCCTTGAGAGAAACAACTTAAGGGATTTATTTGAGCTCCTGGTTTCAGGGCTCTCAGTCTCTCTGAGATATCACTCTTGGATGCTGTGTGACATTAACTCCTGGATGCTATGTGATATTAACTCCTGGATGCTGTGTGACATTAACTCCTGGATGCTGTATAATACCACTCCTAGATGATGTGTGACATTAATTCCTGGATGCTGTGTGATATTAACTCCTGGATGCTGTGTGACATTAACTCCTGGATGCCGTGTGACATTAACTCCTGGATGCTGTGTGATACTGTTACTGCATGCTGTGTAACACCACTCCTGGATGCTGTGTGACATTAACTCCTGGACACTGTGTGACATTAACTCCTGGATGTTGTGTGATATTAACTCCTCAAGAAACATAAACACCCACAACCCCAGTTCCTGAACCAATGACAGAGAAAAAATATTAATACTATCAGAGTCCAAATTCATGTATCCATTAACATATTGTAGTTAGTTATAAGAGTACAAGTGAGCCGGGCGTGGTGGTGCATGCCTTTAATCCCAGCACTCGGGAGGCAGAGGCAGGAGGATTTCTGAGTTCAAGGCCAGCCTGGTCTACAGAGTGAGTTCCAGGACAGCCAGGGCTACACAGAGAAACCCTGTCTCGAAAAACAAACAAACAAACAAAAAAAGAGTATGAGTGAGGAGTTGTTTAAAGGAACATAGACAACTCCAAGCCTACCCCATCCTGGATGCTAAGTCATAAAAGTGGGAGTGCTCTGCACGACTTGCAGGCAGTTAAGCTGGTCAGAGAGTCTCCTCTCTCTTCAACAGTCTTTACTATTTGTATAACCTGTGGGAGGGGAAGTCCTTGTGAATCTGGTAAATTTTAGGGGCTTCCTGAGACTTGTACATCCCTTACTGCCTGAGTATTCTATTTTCAATTTTTTATTGATTCTTTGTGAATTACATATCATGTACCCCAGTCCCACTCATCTCCCAGTCCCTCCATCTTCACCCTTCACTCTTGCAACCTCTCCACTAAAGAAAACAAAAAAATTTAAAAAATAATAAAAATTTAAAAAATCTTGCCAGGGGCCGGGCAGTGGTGGCGCACGCCTTTAATCCTAGCACTTGGGAGGCAGAGGCAGGTGAATTTCTGAGTTCGAGGCTACCCTGGTTTAGAGTTAGTTCCAGGACAGCCAGGACTATACAGAGAAACCCTGTCTCGAAAAAAAAAAAAAAATCTTGCTAGGGAAGCAATGGTGTGCCATGGTGTATCCCACAGTCCACCCTTTTGCCCCCAAACTTTACTTGCAATGAGTCATTGGTCTAATTTGAGACCTTCTCTTTCACATCCATGCCACAGCAAGACCAACAAGAGGCAGGACCAGCTCACCTGAATGCCACAGTTGGCAAGGGATGGGGATGGGGCCAGCTCTCCCAGGTACAGCAGCCAGTGAAGGGCAGGGCTAGCTCTGCCCAGGCCTTAGCCATCAACAGGGCCCTCAGCAGCAGCTCATACTACTGATGTCCACACAGCCTTTGGTGGTAATATGGAACATGGACATTGACATAGACCCCCGCTGAAGCAGGACCATGAACCCAGACTCATAGACTTAATTATATATGAATAAATGCCTAGGCCATAAGCTTGAGTGTGTTTGCAGCTAGATCTTAACTACCCCACTTAGTCCCATGTAAGCCCGCCATCAGTCTAGTTACCTCTCCTCAGTTTCTTCATTCTTCCTGAGTTTGGGGTGAATATCTTCCTGTACTTGGTTCTATCCCCAAGTTTTCTCTCCCTACCAGAACTCCCACCTCCTATTTCCTGCCTCAGCTCATTGACAATCAGATTTTTATTGACAGGTGATTCTCCCTACCGAGCACCTGTGATGGTGGGTGGAATCACCACACTGTGGTAGACTAGGAAGCAAAAAACCGGCTAGAACTAAGGGCTAGGCAAAGCTTCAGGGGCGCACATCTTTAATCTCAGCACTTGGATCTTTTCTTTTCTTTCTTTCTTTTTTTTTTTTTTAAGGTTTTTCGAGACAGGGTTTTTCTGTATAGCTCTGGCTGTCCTGGAACTCACTCTGTAGACCAGGCTGGCCTCGAACTCAGAAATCTGCCTGCCTCTGCCTCCCGAGTGCTGGGATTAAAGGCGTGTGCCACCACTGCCTGGCATTTCTTTGTGTTAAAGGCCAGCCTGGTTTATATACTAACTTCCATGCCATCCAAGACTATATGATGAGACCTGCTGAGGCCCTCATGGCTTTGGGATTGACCTGACTGGGGTAACACTCCCCACAGAGACCCTGTCTCAGAATTTATACATCCCAGTGACTGCACAGCCCTCTAAACACAACAGAACAAGCATCCAAAACACAAGTCTACGGGGGACGTTTCAGATTTAAACCACGACAGCCCGGATTCTGTCCTCACTGCACTCCCATAGCCCCAGGCCCTTTCAGCCTCAGTAAAGCTCCCTCCAGAGATGCTTCCCCAGAGACAGCATTTCCAGATGCATTAGTTGCGGTCCCCCTGACTTATAACCCAAAACCTGACTGAAGTGGTTTGAATGAGAATATCCCCACTGGCCCTGACATCTGAATACTTGGTCCCCAGTTTGGGGAGGCTTAGAAGGTGTGGTCTTGCAAGGGAAATGCATCAATGGGAGCTGCCTTTGAGAGTTTATACAGACTCATGCCATCTCAGGTTGGCTCTCTCTGCCTCCTGTTTGTGGCTTAAGATGTGAACCTTCGGGCTGGAGAGATGGCTCAATGGTTAAGAGTGCCGACTGCTCTTCCAGAGGTCCTGAGTTCAATTCCCAGCAACCACATGGTGGCTCACAACCATCTGTAATGGGATCTGATGCCCTCTTCTGTGTGTCTGAAGACAGCTACAGTGTACTTACATACATGAAATAAATAATAATAGAGGAGGAGGAGGAGGAAGAGGAGAAAGAGGAGGAGGAAGAGGAGAAAGAGGAGGAGGAGGAGGAGGAGAAGAAGGAGAAGGAGAAGAAGAAGAAGAAGAAGGAGAAGAAGAAGAAGAAGAAGTGAGCCATCAGTTGCCAAGCCTGCCTGCTGCCTCACAGCCCTAGTGATGATGATGGGCTCCTACCCCTCAGGAACTGTAAGCCCCAAATGAACCCCTCCTTCTTGGTCCTGGCAATAGAAAAGCACCTAAGATGGGATACATCCAAAGCCAGGAAGAGAGCGGGAGCGGGAGGTGTTTTTCCTTTTCTCATTCTTATTAAGTCGATATTCCAAGTTCATGGAAGGGCCCCTACCTTCTTTCAGGCTGAGTCAAACCTCTCTGGAAGTATCTGCAGATATCTGGACACTTTTGTGTCTCTTAGGTGATTTTAAATCCATTTTCAGTGACACTAAAGATTGACTATTACACTCTTTTTTTTTTTTTTAAGATTTATTTATTTATTATATGTAAGTACGCTGTAGCTGTCTTCAGATACTCCAGAAGAGGGCGTCAGATCTTGTTACGGATGGTTATGAGCCACCATGTGGTTGCTGGGATTTGAACTCTGGACCTTTGGAAGAACAGTCGGGTGCTCTTACCCACTGAGTCATCTCACCAGCCCTACACTCTATTTTTAAAGGCTTACATATATATGAGTATGTGCCTTCATGTACGGATGAGAACTACATCAGTGTGGTACCCAGGGAGGATGGAAGAAGGCTTTGGATCCTCCGGAACTGGAGTTACATTGGTTGTGAGCTGCTGTGTGGATGCTTGGAACTGAACCTGCCAGCTCTCCTAGAAGATCCGTAACCACTCCTAGTCAATGAGCATGTCCTGTCTGCAGGCCCTCACTCTGCAGTAGTCTACTGATGCGTCCCCCCCCCATGGAAAGCCCCCCCCCATGGAAAGCCCCTCTCCAGTCTGCTTACTTTGCTCAGGTCTTAAGTGTGATCTCCACGTTGGCACAAGGCCAGTTTTGCCAATAAGCCCCTGCTTTGTCTGTCTGCGTGATGTCACCATGTCCCTCTCGTTCTCAAAGAAAGCTGCTCAAGAATTTCGTTATTTTAGTCTAATGAGAGAGAGAGAGAGAGAGAGAGAGAGAGAGAGAGAGAGAGAGAGAGAGAGAGAGAGAAAGGGGGGTAGTCACGTCCAGCCTGGCAGTGTGAGTACTTTGCTACCAGAGAAGCAGGAAATTTATTTGGGGGAAAAAAAGCCACACAGCTGTACAGCTGTGTTCCCTCCGTCCAGGGCTTAACACATTCCTCACAGTGAACAGAAATTCTTCCCTAGAATACGGAATGTGGCATTCCGATCTGCTCACCTTCCTGTGGCTCTCACATTACCCACAAGGACGAGGTCTATTTCTGAGAGGGAGTGTTCTACTCAGTGCGGTCTAGCTCTCGATTTAGCTGGTTCTGACCGGAGAACTTGGCAGCCTTGCCAGTGTCCTTGGCTGGCACTCGGAAGACGTTTTCACTGTGAGGCTCAGTGGGGACGTAAGAGTTAATGTGTACATGCAAAAGGGCACCTGTCAAAAGTGTACATGCAAGTGGGCACATGTCAAAAATGCACATGCAAATGGGCACATGCCAAATCCCATGTTTATCATGTTCTCTGGCTGCGATTCAAAACGAGGGACTAAATGTTGACGACTAGGTGCTCATCTTTGAAGTGGCTCTGGAGAAGTTCCTGCTCTGTGTCATTTTAAAGTGGAAGGCTCTTCAGAGGTGTGCAGACCAGGGGGAACTATTAAATCCAGTCGGCCTGCAACAATAGCCCGTGATTGCTAACTGCAGGTTGGTTGGTGTTCTGGAAGGCATAGCGTAAAGCTTTCTAATCAAAGGGCCCATTGTTCCAGATCCTGGTTCTCCCAGCCCGGCTTGCCACGAACTCTGAGGTGTACACCCTGCCCACTGTGGAAAGTGGTCATGTGTTTAGGAGACTCAAGCCTCGTCATGCTATCTCGACTCCTTGGGGGATTAGGATACACGCAGAGGCAGCTGGCTGGCAGCTTCCTGGTAGAGCTTTTACCAGTTTTCCCTCTTTGAGTGCACAGACTCAAATCGCTCAGACGGTGAAAGCACACGAACCCAACAAGTACCCAGTAAATAGTCACTGCCTTTGAAAAACCTACAGACCAGGCACTCGTCCAACCTGTCTTACTCAACTATTGCTGTGTAAGAGATTACACGCCCCAAATTGGCTGGGTGTAGTGGTACACATTGTTAATCCCAGCACTCAGGATGCAGAGGCAGGCAGATCTCTGTGAGTTCAAGGCCAGCCCGGTCTACATGTTGTGTTCTAGGACATCCAGAGTTACACAGACAATCTTGTCTCAAGAGAGAAAGGAAGGAAGGAAGGAAGGAAGGAAGGAAGGAAGGAAGGAGAGAGAGAGAGAGAGAACGGGAGAGGGAAAGAAAGGGAGGGGGAAGGAGGGGAGAGGGAGGGGAGGAAGGGATGAAAGAAAAAAGAAACCACCTCAAAATATAGTATCTTAAAATGACACAGTTCTTACCATCTTGAGTCTCCGTGGGACCAGAGTCCAGGTGCAGCTTTTCTGGATGCGCTGGCTTCGGGTTCCTCAAAAAGCCACAGTTATGCCAAAGCTCCCTTAAAGCCATATCTCCATATCTCTAGGATTCAGTTCCTCGAGGGCCGTGGCACTGAGAGCCGTTTCTAACAGTGCGGGTCTCTCGGTAGATCAAACCACACCACAGAAGCTTTAAATTGAGGACATGCAGCAGTGCCCCATCCTCCCTCCCCACCCCCCAACACACGGCTGCGATTCCAAGGTTATCTTAAAGGTGTCGAACCTACATGATTGCATTTGTATCTCTTTCCTTGATTTCTTTCTTCTTCAACGATTCATCCACTCGATGACTAGACTTGGTCTTGTCCAGGATCAAGCACTATTCTTTCTCCCTTCCCTTTCTCTCTCTTGCTCCGGCCCCGCTCACTCCAGGCCGCTGTTTAATCTTGGGCCCGAAACAAGCACCATTTTGGGTAGTAGGAATAGAGAAATAAGATGATAAAACAAAGTAACCTGATTACAGAGTTCACAATCCAGGAGAGAAGATAGAAAATAAACAAGGGGAGAAGGGTTACATAGCAACTAGTCTCTGCCTGCCTGCCTGCCTGCCTGCCTGCCTGCCTGTCTGTCTTTCGGATTTATTTTTATTTAGGGGGCTGGAGAAATAGCTCAGCAGTTAAAAGCACTTGTTTATTCCTTTTTCTTTCTTTTCTTTTTGAGAATTGGTATTTTATTTGTTTTTATGTGTGCTGGCGTTTTGCCTGCAATAGGTTTGTGTGAGGGCTGTCAGATTCCCTGAAACTGCAGTTACAGGCAGTTGTGAGCTGCCATGGGTGTACTAGGAATCGAACCCAGGTCCTATAGAAGAGCAGCCAGTGCTCTTACCTGCTGAGCCATCTCTCCAGCCCCTGGTAGAAGACTTCACAGCCAGGCAGTGGAGGCATGTGCCTTTGATCTTAGCACTTGGGAAGGAAAGGCAAGTGAATCTCTGAGTTTGAGGCCAACTTGGTCTATAGAACAAGTTTCAGGACAACCAGGGCTACACAGTGAGACCCAATTTGGAAAAGCAAGCAAGCAAGCAAGCAAGCAAGACTGGAGCCACTCTTTCCCCTATAAGCCCTAGTTCCTTTCCCTAACCACCTGTCACTGCAGCTCTCCTGCCTGTGTCACCACAGCCTCTCCTGCTTCTACTGAGCTGGAGGTAATGGTGGACGCCTCGGCAGAGGGCAGCAGACCAGACTGGACAATTCTGTCTCACTGGTTCCACGTGTGCAGAACCTGGGAAGGTGGAGCCTGTGAGAAAATGCTACCAAGTAAAAGAAGGGTTGAGTCTTCTCATCTCTAAAGAACAAGATGAGAGTCTTCTACACGAGCGCGCGCGCACACACACACACATCAAATTACTGCAAGACACAAGAAAAAATGGTTAGGGAATCATTTGGTGTCATCACTAGAAAGGAAAAAAAAAAAGATGTCTTTCATAAAAGACAATGATAAGAAAGCAGGGGAAAGTGATAGGTTTTCAGCTGGGACCATGAATGCCTGTGGCCAACAAACGGTGTTCATCTCAAAAGCCCAGCTGGCTAATTCTAAATACATGGCTTCTCTCTCACATACTACACCCAGCAAGCTACTAAAACGGAAAATACAAACTCTCTCTTCCCAACGAAGTACTGTTGTTTGCACCTAAGAAGACATAAGAAATGTGTGTCCATACGTCATTAGCTACTTTTTTCTATGATATTTCTATGGCCAGACAGCATGGGCAAGTCAGCATATGGGCATATGGAGTTTCATTTAACCTCTTTTGGTGGAAAATTACACATTATTTGGGGCTCAGGAGATGGCTTCATCAAAAATGTGCTTTTAACTCAAACAAGAGAACCTGAGTCCTATTTCCCCAGAAACCATGTTAAAAGCTGCTCAAGGCAGTGTGCACCTGTACTCCCAGCTCTGTGGCGAGGGCGACAGGGACAGGAGGATCCTTAGGCTTGCTGCCCTGCCATCCAGCTGAATAAGCAAGCTCCAGGTTCACTGAGAGACCATGTCTCACAAAAGCAAGATTGAGTAAGACATAGGATGTTGACCTCTGGTTTACACACACACACACACACACACACACACACACAGAGAGACAGAGAGACAGAGAGACAGAGAGAGAATACACACACACACACACACACACAGCCACACACAAAGGCACAAATATACACAAGTGCACACAGGCACACATACACAAATAATCACAGGCACACACACAGGGACACACAGAGGCACAAACACACACAAGTGCACTTGGATACACACAGACCCTTACATACAAAGGCACACATACACACACAGAGGCACTACCATACACAAGTGCACACAGACACTTACATACACACAGGCACACATACACAAATAACCACAGGCATCTACATCCATACACAGGCACAGACACAAACTTAAGAAAATTGTGCTTTATTTAGAATTATTTCTTTGCACCTATAAACAACAGGAAGTGTAAATGCCCTTAGACACCTGGTCCCTGACTCTGTGGCTATTTATCATCTGGTGATCATTGCACAGTGCTGTGATTCATGACGGCAAAATCCAAAAAGTCGATACATTTTCTGTCTTCAGGGACCTTACGATCTACCGGTATAATTCAAGAACTGACCATGATGTTTTCAGTTTCTGTGCTAAGCAGAGTGTATGTTGATAAGGAACCATGTGGCCAGGAAGCCTGATCTGAAAAAGTGACATCAACTTTGAGATCAGGAAATCAAAAGAGTCAGGCTAAGCCAGGTGAAAGAATGGGGAAGAGGGAACATCATGTTCAAAGGCCTGGCCATGGCACCCCAAGATCAAAGCAGCTTCATGGACGCTCCCAAAGGACTTCTCCTCTGAGGGCTAGAAGGGGTAAACTATTTTTACCCGTGATGTAAAAGAAGAGCTCTAGAGTTCAATGCTTGTTGGATTGAAGCCCATTGCAATTAGTACAGAGACTGTTTAGGAAGCTGTTCATCCACTCAGGCAAGGCCAGTGGACTAGCAGAGGGTGCAGTCAGTGAGGTGCAGCTTCTGCATAGGAGATGCCATTTCATGTTGTGTGGGGCTTAGGGATCAAAGCTGGCCCTCTCCTTTCTGACCTGAGCAGCAAAGGTACCATAGAGCACACATAAGACAAAGATGCACGAATTAACTGAATAATATATCCCCAGACCCTACAAATTCCCCAGCTAGGGACTCTGCAGGGGGGAGGGGAGCGGCTCTGCAGGGGGCCTGAGCTGGGAGCCTGCCTGGCTTCTGCCAGTGAGAGGATTGTATCCTTTACTCATAACTGAGAGGAATTGGAGAGATGGAGGCTGTGCTCAGCTCACTTCTGTTCTCACCCCAACTTAGAAACTCACAGGGGTGTGTCTCCTGAGCAATTCAAAACCCTGTCAAGTTGACAGTCAGTATTAACCCTTACAGGGCTGTCATTGGAACTTTGAAAATAAGTAAAGATCTCTCAGAGAGAATATATGGAGGGAGGAGAGAAGAAACTAAGCACAAAATCCTGAGGAGAGCCGAGGTTAGGAGGCGGTCAAAGACTTTAGAAGGAGTAACCGGAAAGGTGGGAGGAAGCCCAGAGAACGTCCAGCCAGAGGCAAGGGCAAGCAGGGTGAGTCTGGGGAGCACCCACAGGATTTCATCTGCAGTGCTCCCTGCCTGGAGTGCTCCCTGCTCTCACTTCCTAGAATATTTCAATTAAATATTCCCGAGAGATTAAGAAAGACAAAGGCAGCCGGGCAGTGGTGGCACACGCCTTTAATCCCAGAACTCAGGAGTGGGAGGCAATTTGGATCTGAGTTCAAAGCCAGCCTGGTCTACAAAGAGAGTTTCAGGATAGCCAGGACTACACAGAGAAACCCTGTCTTGGAAAAAAAATTAAAAGGACAAAGGCTAAAAGTGACCAACTACGTGAACTTGGGTTATTGTGTTGAGAACAATGAATAGCGGCAAGTAGCTGAGATACAACCAGATTTCATGGCAAAGGGTTAGTTGGCAGAAGGAGAGGCAGCCAGAGTCTGTCAGCCAGCCGGTTCGTCGTCCCCCCCCCCCCCCGTGTGTGTGTGTGTGTGTGTGTGTGTGTGTGTGTGTGTAGACTTGTGTGCTGGTGTGCTATATGTCTCTTGTGACCCAAAGATCCTCACAGATACAGCAAGCTAATTTGTTCTTGTAAACATTAACACCAGGGCTGGAGAGATGGCTTAGTGGTTAAGAGCACTGGCCGTTCTAGCATTGACCTGGGCTCAGTTCCAAGCACCCACGTGGTAGCTCACGATCACCTATGGGGACAGTTCCAGGGCATCTAATGCCCTCTTTTGGCCTCTTCAGGGACACCAGACATGTACCTAATATGTCTACATACATGCAGGCATTCATACATGCACATAAAATCAAAATAAATAAATATCTTTTAAATATTAACCCCAGACGAGGAAAAGGTGAACTTCCAGAGCCAACCGCCACCCTGAGACATCGCCTTGTGGACTCTAGGCTGTCCTCAAACTCAATATGTAATTGAGGAACTGAGGGCATCTGGTCTCCCTCACCATGGCTGCGGTTCCGGTGTGCATACAGCATTGGGGTGCTGGGGACTGAACACAGAGACTCAGTTATGAATGCCAGGAAAACACCACACCCACAGAGCCAAACCCTTAGTCCAGGAGTGGATGAACTGTAAAGAGTTTTTAAAATATTTATCACTCTTGGGGAGCTGGAGAGATGGCTCAGTTGGCAAAGGCACTCACTGCTCCTTCAAAGGTCCTGAGTTCAATTCCCAGCAACCACACAGCAGCTCACAATGGTCTGATGCTGTTTTCCCATGTGCAGCATATATATGCAAAGTACCCATATATATATATATATATATATGCACAAATACATATACATATATACATATACATAAAATATATACATACATGCATGCATACATATAATGCATATATACATATACCCATATACATACAATACATACATACATATGTACATACATCTTAAAAATATTTATCATTCTTAACCAGGCAGTGGTGGCACACACCTTTAATCCTAGCATTTGGGAGGTAGAGGCAGGTGGATCTCTGTGAGTTCAAAGCCAGCCTGGTTTATAGAGTGAGTTCCAGGACAGGCAGAGCTACACAGGGAAACCCTGCCTCAAACAAACAAACAAACATATTTGTCATTCTTATTTCCTGTGTATGCGTGTTTTCCTGCACAGCATCCGTAGTCAGAAGACGGCTCCAGGCCTGGGATCTGGGGTTGAGGTGGTTGTCGGTGCTGATGTGGGGCTGTGAGATGAAGAAGCAGAGCCACCTTCCCAGTGTTCCTTCCCTCTGAAAAAACACCTCTAAGAACTAATTAGGGAAGTCTGCACATCGGCCTCCATTGCAGTACTTTTTACAGGAGTAAAAACTATTTAAATTTGCCCAAATTTTCCTTTTGAAAAAACAAAAAACAAACAAAACAGTGGCAAGTGTTATAGGTCAGCTGACTGCTTGCTGGCCCAGCATGCACAGAGCCCTGGCTTCCATCCACAGCAGCACGTAAACCATGCAAGTAGGCTGTAAGCACAGCGCTTCGGAGCTAATGGCAGGGGGATCAGGAGTTCAAGGTCAGCCTGGGCTTCACGTCAAGGGCAGACAGGATGACATGGGGTCAGGGTAGGGGACAAGCAGGTGCTTCTCTCTGATGCTTGACTTCTTAGTCTGTGATATCTGAATTTTTATTATACTTTATCCTTTTAAAAGTTCACTGAAGCATATTTACACTAAATGCATGCCCCCCTCCCATCCACCCCACCCACACTCTGCCAGCAGTTTATAACCTAGAGCTGTAGCTAGTGTACAGGGGACAAACTGCCTGATGGTGGCAGGGCTGTGCATTTTCTGGCGCAGGGTTGAACGTATTACAAAACTGAAGAGTTTGACTCAAACCTGCCTGGTAAGAAAGCATTATGTAATTTTCATTGTCTGATTAAAACAAAGAATTCTAACCTATTGCGTGGAGGCAGCGGTGGTAGAGGTCCGGTGTCAAGTGGGAATTGATAACGTGGCTCGTCACCAAGAGGGCCCTGAGGGAACCTCAGACCATCTCTAACAGTTACAAGGAAATCCTCTTAAACTCATCCACTTGGGTGGCTCTGCATGACTCGAGGTATCAGCTCCTGAGTGAGGCGAGTGTTTATGTGGGGAAGCATTGTCTGCATGCCATACATTCACCCTCAGAGTCCCTCCACCTCCAAGGCTCTTCCCCAGAGCCTGCTTCCTCAGCATTGCCGCGAAAGCACCCTCCCATGCGTCCAAGTTGGAAGAGGATGAGAAGAGGCTTGTAGCCCAAAAAAAGCCAGCTGTAAGCTAAAAATTTCTTTGAAAATTTGCAATTTACATTTTAAAGACCCATGTGAGTTTTACAGTTGGTTTCATAATGGGTTTATAGCAAAAATATGTGTTTTCTTCCTTAAAACTTGGACCAGAATGGGTGCTCTGAGGTTGGGCTGTAGTTACCCAATTTGAGCATCCCTTGGCAGGCAATGTTGGACCTTCCTCCCCAATCCCCCACCTACACAGTCACATCAAGGTAATCCGATGCTGGGCCAGGACTCTAGAGGAGCAAACTGCTTCTTTTCCATTGTTTACTGTCTTGGAACAGAACCTTGTACATTTTCTGTACATCTAGAGGGATTGGTTATGGGCTTTGGTCTCTCTCTCTCTCTCTCTCTCTCTCTCTCTCTCTCTCTCTCTCTCTCTCTCTCAGTTATCAGTAGTACTTACGAGTTAAGACTTACTTTCCAGGCAGCAGAGCAAGCTTTGCCCCACGCAGTACAAATATCAGAGTGGTACCATAGGCACGAACCAGTATTTATTATTCATGAAGGATCTGTCAAGCCCTGGTGTTTCTGGCTGACTGTTACCTACCTGATGTCCCCTGGAGAGAATGTTTGGGTGGCACTGGGCAGGGCTGACCTCACTCAAATGACAAGGCTCTGAATGAGAGGACTGAAGCTGCCCATTTGGCACAGGCACTGCATAAAACATGCTAAGAACGCCTATGAGCCAGCCACTGAACCTGTCTACTCAGCCCCTGTCTTGGGGGCCCTTTTTCCACCCAGGACTTTTGGGTATTAAAAAGGAAAATTGTGCCGGGCGGTGGTGGCGCACGCCTTTAATCCCAGCACTTGGGAGGTAGAGGCAGGCAGATTTCTGAGTTCGAGGCCAGCCTGGTCTACAAAGTGAGTTCCAGGACACCTAGGGCTATACAGAGACAGACAGATCTCTGAGTTCAAGGCCAACATGGTTTATATAGCCTGGTCTATCTCTGAGTTCTAGGAGAGCCAGGGCTACATAAACAGACCTGTCTTAAACAAAACAAGACAGACAGACAGGCAACTTCTGTTAGGATGCTTTACAGTGCTCAGAGACTCCCATCCCGAGGCTGTAGGGGTCCTTGTAATCTGGAGGCAAATTAATTAATTAGTTAGTTAGTTAATAAAAAGCAAGACCTAGGCAACTTATAAAAACCAGCACTTTTTTTTTGGGGGGGGGGGGCTTGTTTTTGTTTTTGTTTTTTTGGTTTTTTTGAGACAGGGTTTCTCTGTATAGCCCTGCCTGTCCTGGAACTCACTTTGTAGACCAGGCTGGCCTTGAACTCAGAAATC
>NC_034601.1:28325870-28342525 GCF_900095145.1 Mus pahari | reverse complement strand
AGTGCTGGGATTAAAGGCGTGTGCCACCACGCCCGGCTAAAAACCAGCACTTAATTAAGCTTATGGTTTCAGAGAGTTAAAGTCCCTGATGGCAGAGCAAAAGTTTGGGGGCTGAAACTACCGAGAGCTCACATCTCAAACTTCAATTAGGGCAGGTGTGGTGGCACAGGGAGGAGACAGAAAGAGAAACTAGAAATGATAAAATCTTTTGAAACTTCAAAGCTCACTGACAGCAACTCACCTCATTCAATACCTCCTAATCCTTCCTAAACAGTTCTACCACTGAAGTATAACCCCAGTCCTAAAAATCCATTTTAAAAAAGATTTTTTAATTATGTATATATATAATGCTCTGCCTGCAGGCCAGAAGAGGTCACCAGATCTCATTATAGATGCTTATGAGCCACCATGTGGTTGCTGGGAATTGAACTCAGGACCTCTGGAAGAGCAGCCAGTGCTCTTAGCCTCTGAGCCATCTCTCCGGTCCCTAAAATTCCATGTTATACAACACTTATTATGTGTGTGTGTGTATACACTCGCACCCGTGCATTCATAACAGGGCATGCATGGAGTTCACAAGACAGCTGTGGGAGTCAGTTTTCTCCTTCTACTATGTGAGTGAGTCCTGGGATTAAACCTAGGACATCAGGCTTGGCAGCAAATGCTTTAACCTACTAAGCTATGTTGCTAGTCCCTAAAATTACATTTTCCAATTCAATGTACACGGGAATTCTGCCTATGATCACTGATACACCAGCTAGCATTAAAATTAGTTTTTCCAGTTAGAGGGGGACTCAAAGATCCTCCCTCCTTTTCAGTTTCTGTAGCAAGAGTTGAGGATTGCCCAGCTCTCAGGATGCAGGTCCGTCATGCAGAGCAGTGATATTTTTTTTCTACTTCTTTTTTTAGACAGAATCTCATATAACCCCAGGTTGGCCTTGAACTTCTGATCCTTCTGCCTCTAACTTCCAAGTGCTAGGATTATACATTTGTGCCACACTTACACCCAGTCCTCCTCCTCCTCCTCTTCCCCCTTCCCCTTTCTCCCACTTTTCCCCTCCCCCATCCTTTCTTCTTCTCCTCCCCCTTTTTTTCCCCTTTTTCTTCTTTTAAAGAAAGTCCTGGCCAGATTCTACCTGAAGGCTCTGTATGTTCAGGAGAGATGGAGGTGACCACCCTTTCACATGTTCACAGTGGTCCCTGGAGTGATAAAATGCCCCAAGTTCCACAAATCTCCACCTGTGCACCCCTGAGGACCGGGACTGAGTGTGTCTGTCCTCTCTCCTTGCCTCCCACTTGTGTGTTTAGTCAACAGCAACACTGACTGACCTTCCTGCGCTGAAGGAGTTTGGGGGGTAGCCTGCTTCTGCACCTTCAGGTCTCTGCAGATCACCATGGAGGGTACAGAACAGACCAGAGCCAGGCCACCAAGCTTGCCAACTTAAGTTGGATCCTTGTCTTGGGCTACACATGGTGGAAGAAGAAAATTGACTCTCAGTGGTCCTTTGATCTTTGAATATGTGCTGTGGTTTGCGCGCGCGCACACACACACACACACACACACACACACACACACACACACACACACACTAATAATGATGATGATAAATATTCTTTTGAGATATGGTCTCACTATGTAGCTCTGGCTGACCCCAAATTGTCCATGTAGACCAGGCTATCCTTGAACTCACAGAGATCCACTTGCCTCTGTCTTCCAAGTGCAGGAATTAAAGGCATGTGTTACCCTGCACAGTTAAATAAATTCTTTTTAAAAGATCCAAAACATAGCAAAATGGATAGAAGAACTCACCTCTCAAACACAATTCCCCTCTCTGGCTGCTTCTTAGCTGGCCCCTGATGAAGGGCTCCCCCACCTGTGATTTTGAGACACTCCAACCTGAGGTCAGGCCCCCAGGGCTCACTGGTACCCACAACCTTGAAGCCAGCTGTTCTAAGCTGCTCCAGGGTGCAGGGGAAAAAGCAAAGGGACGGGCCTAGGGTTTTGTAGCAGGTTGTCTTCAAGTTTTACCAAGGTCAGGATGAGCAGGCAGTGTGACCCAGGAGTGGCCCCATCTGCATGCATAGGGCTCCAGGAGGGCCCCAAGCTGTTTGTAGCCAAGCTTATTTTTCTGCTTTTGCAGCTCAGCATTGACTGGAAAAAGAACTCAATCGTCAAGTCCCCTTCCCTCTCCTCACTCCCTTCTCATGTAATTGTTCTGTGAGCACTTGCAGACATTTGTACTAATTAGTTAATTTCATTTTATGCCTAGTTAGGGCCCCAAATGGGGAATCTACAAATTAATGTCAACTCATGATGCAAATCAATGGACTCCAACAGCCCCTAGCTTCCTGGTTCTGGTTTGAGTTTCTAAACAGCCAGGATGGGGTATTTCCTTCGAATCCTCAAAAAGGCAATGTTTCTGATTCATTGAGTGCCTAATTGCATGGCTCATGAGGGAAGCGCCCATCAAAAATGAAAACGCAGTCTCCCAGGAGCCTCTGCTCCTCTCTCATCTAGCCTTCACCACCAGAGGACTCAGCCCCAGCCCAGTTCCAGGCACAGACCTCACTGGCCTGCCCTTCCCCCACCCTTCCTCCCATTCTAACTGGGGCCAGTCATCCTATGAGGAAGACCTGTGTGTAAACATAGCAAAGTCACCTTCTCTCTCTGGCCTCAAGCTTTCTCACACCTCCTAGGGGGAACACAGAAAAGGCATGGTTCTTGGGATGTTGTTGCCTGGGTTAGCCTGGTACTATGTAGTTCAGGATGGCCTCAAAGTCACATAGCCTCTCTTGTTCCGCTTCCCAAGGGCTGGTATCAGAGGCATGGGCCACCATGGCCAGGCTGTCAGGTTCTGGACTAGGATGTCAAGAGAGTAGGGGTGGCCATGGCTCAGGGGAGAGCTGACTCCAGCTGAGCGACGGGCACTCGTGGGACCACAAGGCCATATCTGACTTGTGCTGGCAGCTGCGAGGAAGAGCAGACTCCAGCTTCACAGTGATGTCTGGGGCCTGAAGCTTCTCCTCTGGCTGTGGCGTAGACAAGCACGGTGTGACCAGCACCTACCTGCCAGTGACCAACCTATGCTGTGAGTTCCAAGATCTCTGTCCCCAGAACACTGAGTGTGGGGCCAGGCTGCCCATGTGAAGAGAGATGTCTGTGTGCTAGCCCCAAGTACCCTGTCCTCAAGGCATGAGTGGTTATGGTCTGGTTCCCTGCCAACTGCTTTGTCAGCAAAGGCAAGCGGAAAAACCACCTTTTAAGTCCTTCATGTAGTGTGTGTGTGTGTGTGTGTGTGTGTGTGTGTGAGCACGTGCGTGTGTGCTGCATTATGTGGTAAGAAAACCAATATCTCATGTTTTATATATGCTGGCCAGGTGCTCAGTGGACCACTGAGCCACACGTCCCAACCCAATCCTTCTGAGAATGGGACTTGTCATGTTGTCCAGGCTGGGAATATACCTGTATGCCTCCAAAAACTATTTCAAAAAGAGAAATACACACTCCACTTGGGAGAACGAAGAGATGAGAGGTTTTCATACTTTTAGGTCAGAAAGATGGCATGTCCTTGTGGGTTTGTCTTGTTTTGTTTTAGATATTTTTGTTGTTATTTTATTGGGTTCTTATACCTACCACACTTCCAGTCCTTATTCCACTTTAATGCCTTGCATCCTCCCACCCCCAACACTAGGTAAGAAAGAAGGTTAGAAGGTATAGACCTCTTTAGACTACTTCCTGCTGATTAGGGACATTGGGTTCCTTGGCAAGTCCAATCTCTATCTTCAGGATATCTCCAACCAGCAGTCCAGCAATCCAGCAATCCAGCAATCCAGCAATCCAACAATCCAGCAATCCAGCAATCGCAAGTGCAGCAGAGCACAGGAGGAACCAGCAGCAGCCTCCACACGCGTGCTCAGTGCACTCACATTTAAACCCTCTCAAGAGGCGCCAGAATTCCAAACATAAACAATTTTTTAGCTGGCAAAGATCACACCCCTCCTAGAACACGAAAAAAATCACAGTTATCGGCTGTGGACAAACTAAAGCAACCTCTACCCCACACCTGAGATTAAAACAAAACACTCACATGGCATAACTGGGCTTTTTAAAGAAACCGAAATTCACGATACATCCTTCATCACGGAAAAAAGAAAAAAAGAAAGGGGGGGGGGTGGTGGCTGGGAATGTGATGGGTCTGGATTCTCTCCCAGGCCTGGAAGCCCGCCTTAGAGGACAAGCATGCACATCAGTAGCCCTCCTTAGAAGATAGGCAAGCTCAACTCCCCCTCAAAAGGCTTCACTGTGCAGGACACAGAGGTATCACAACCGGGCATCATCCTGGTGAGTCCCCCAGGTGAGTCCCCAGAAGACAGTCTCCTCTGAGTAATTACATTGCCAAAATGTAGGTAGAAAGGTCCAAGTTTAAAGGTCTGTTTACTTTATTACCCTCTTACCAATGGACTGTGCCTGCTTGGTTAATGTTTATTTTGTTGAATAATCTAGTTTTAGTCACATCAATAAAAGTCCGTGCTACTTTTATAAAACAAACAAAAACCAGTTTCAACCAGAGGTTTCTCCTGGGTCCCTTAGCTTTGCTGCCACCTAGTGGCATATTCCTAGAGTGCAGGGCTGGCCATCTGGGACCAGAGTTAAGTGAGGCAGCCAGCCTGACCGAGGTTTACTCTAAATTCTGATTTCTATATACTAAAGTAGAAAGTTCTCTATATAGGGGCAGGAGGCTGTCACATCAAACAAACCAATGACCATCAAATGCCTAGTGTCCCTGTAATTATTCAATGTCTTGGTGGAGAACTTGATCTCATGGAGTGATTTCCAACTGCTTATTATTATTAGTAGTAGTAGTAGTATGTTTATTTTATGTGCATTGGTGTTTTATGTGCATGTATGTTGGTATGAGGGTGTCAGATCCTCTGAAACTGGAGTTACAGACAGTTGTAAGCTGCCACGTGGGTGCTGAGAATTGAACTCAGGTCCTCTGGAAGAGCAACCCATGCTCTTTAACCAACCAAGCCCAGCCGCTTCTCCAGCCCCTTCCAGATGTTTTGAATAGCTTCCTGGTCTCATGGTTTCTGTCACCGACCCCAGCGATGTTACAGACAGGCACTATGTCGTCAGGCACAACGTAAGTCTGTGTTGGTCAGAGGTGAGAGTGATAGACCGATCAGGAGGGGTAGGGTAAATCTAGCAGGTGATATTTAACAAATTAGAGAAAGTCAGCCAGGAGCACAAGGGCTGGGAGAGGGCTGCCTGGATGGCAGCGCAGGGGGCATTAAGTCAAAAAACACTGCAAGATTTTAAGAATGAACAGCTCAGCAGAAGACAGCCGAAGATTCCAGTTTTATAAATCTATAAGTGAATTGAGCACGGCGGCACACATCTGTAATGCTTGTAAACTTGAAGGCTGAGATGGGAGGACTTGGGGTTTGCTAACCTGGACTACACAAGATGCTGACAAAAATAAGGGGTGCAGAGGTAGTTGTCGCTAATGCGCTTGCCACACAGACACAAGGGCCAAAGAATCCACACAAAAAGCTGGGCACAGCTGTGTGTACTTACAATCCCATCACTGAGGAGGAAGTGACAGGTGAACCCCAGAGCTCACTGGCCAAGCACTGTAGCCACGTCATCGAGCCCCAGATTCAGCGAGGGAGCATGGCTATGGTTGTCAACTGGACATGTGGATACACCAGTTCAAGAACTGCCTCCATCAGACTGGCATATGGATATGTTTTGGTAGCATTTTCTTGATTGCTAATTGATGCCCAGCCCATTATGAGCAGCACCTTCTCTGGGTAGCAGCCTGGGCTGTATAAGAAACTTCAGCTGAAGTGCTCCTGTAAGAAAGCCAGTGTTCCTCCATGGTCTCCACTTCAGTTCCTACCTTGAGTTCCCTTGGTGGACTGACGCCTGTAAGCCAAATAAACCTATTATCCCCAAGATGCTTTTATTACAGCAACAGAAAGCAAAGGATATATACCTTTAAGGTAGGTTAAAAATGTAGCAAAGAAAACGAGGAGAAATTGGGCAGCTGGGTCTTGTTGTAAAAGAGGAGCATTATTTGTTGAGACAGAGTCACCACAGTGTAGCCCAGGCTGGACTCAAATTGCTGATCCTTCTATTCCAGCCCCCTAACGACAAATATGACAGATGTGCACCACATCTAGTGATGTGGGAGATTCTGACACACCTATACTATACTTGATAGATGAAGGAGACCAAAACAAGTTACAATAAGGAAAATACTTGAACTCCAGTTTAGAAGCTTCCATAGTGGGCCACAGGGTGCACTGATCCCTGATCCCTATAGCTATCCTTAATACATACCAGGCATTTGCTACACTGAACTCTTTCCATACTTGCAAGCCAGCCATTTCAAGCACTTCATGCCGCATCCTCTCCAGGGGAACGTCAGTGGTTTCAGGCGACGGTGTGCTTCTGAACAGAAGCATAGGGAAGCTCTCTCAGAGGAGGTTATGGGGGAGACATTATGTCCAGGTACAGGAGGGGACCGAAGCTGAGCCATGTCAGGTAATCGAAGTGGCCTTTCCAAAAGCCCGAGGCAATGAGAAGCCAATGCCGTGGTGCCCCCAAGTTTGTGTGCTTGGAACCCCCAATGCAACAATGTTAAAAGGTGGATAGGCCAGATGTGGCGATGCATACACCTTTACTCTGAGCACTCAGGAGGCAGAATCAGGTGGATCTCTGCGTTTGATGCCAGCCTGGGCTGCACAGAAAGACCCTATTTTGAAACAGACAAAACGAGTCTTGGACCAGGAATTGGTTAATGTTGATTATGAAAAGGCTTTTAGTCGCCCAGTCTCTTATGTTATCCACCCACCTGCCCGCCCGCCCGCCTGCCCACCCCACCCCACCCACCCCACTCACCCATCTGTTTTTGAGACAGGCTGCATATAGCCCAGGATGAATTCATTCTCTACATAACTAAGGGTCCCCTCCACTTCTTATCCCCCTCTTCCTCTGTATTCTGTTTTCTACCATGTGCTGATCCATCAAGACGGCAGATGCTGCCTCTCCATCGTAGGCTTCCCAGTCCCAGAGCTGTTTTGCTTCTCTGACCCAGGTCAAAGTGGACCCTAAGTGGCCCCAGCTGGCCTGTTACTTGTTGTGTAGACCCAGATGAGTTCAAACTCGCAACAATCCTCTTGTCTCTGTCTCCCGAGGTTACACCTGTGCCTTTATCCTATTTGAATTTTGTTATGATCACATAAGTTAGGCCTGAGCTCTGCACACTGCCTCCCAGGTGTGCCTTTGGCTCCCTTAGCCAGCCTTCCTTCAGGCAGTGTCCCTGTCATGGATACCCAGGTGCTCCACCAAGAGCTTCAGTTTCCACCTCTCTCAGAGGACAGGGGGCTTCAGTTACTCCTGGGCTGGTGTCCATCACAAACTGAACATGAGCTGGGGACATAGAGGAGCTGCTCAGGGCCCCAGGGTTCAGGCAGATACGGGAGCTTCCTGAGGTCCCCCCAGTTCCTAACGGGGATACTAGGAAGCCTGCTGTTTGGGGCCTATCTCATGTACAACTGCTCTAAAGCCACCGGTAAGAGGTCACCGACCTCCGGCTCACAGGCCAGGGTGTCATGTAGCAGCTCATGTTTAGGAAGGAACTGGAGAGTTATCTGCAACCGTAACTGCCTGGGTAACTGAGCAGCAACGTTCATCCCAGGCTGCACTTAGTCACCTGTTTCCTTGAGTCCTTCCCACACCAGCCTCACAGTAACCTTGGCCAGCTTCAGCTCAGCCTCCCAGGCTATTGGAAAGGCAATGGAAGTGACAGGCACAGGCACTTGGGGAAGCCACACAGGCCAACTGACTACAAGTCATTTCCCTCTAGTCTTAACTACTTAAGGCTTTCTGTTTGATTTGAGAGGTGAGGTGGGGGGGGGCGTGGTGGGAGGTCTAACCATGTTGTCTATGTTGGTCAGGAATTCACAGACTCAAATGATCCTTCTGCTCAGTGTCTCCTTAACATCTAAGCTTCAAGGATCCTGGAATCCTGTCTCTGAAAACTGCTTCTGTCTTAGGGCTCTGTAAGTTCTCAAAGCCTCTAATACGACAGGAGTGCACCACCTCTGTCGATGGGGAGATCCTGACGCCTTGTACTGGCTGGTTCTGTGTGTCAACTTCACACGAGCTAGAGTTATCACAGAGAAAGGAGCCTACCGGGAGGAAATATCTCCACGAGATCCAGTTGTGGGGCATTTTCTTAATTAATTGGTCATCAAGGGGGAAAGGCCCCTTGTGGGTGGGACCATCTCTGGGCTGGTAGTCTTGGGTTCTATAAGAGAGCAGGCCTAGCAAGTCAGGGGAAGCAAGTGAGTAAGGAACATCCCTCCATGGTCTCTGCATCAGCTCCTGCTTCCTGACCTGCTTGAGTTCCAGTCCTGACTTCCTTTGGTGATGAACAAGTAATGTGGAAATGTAAGCTGAATAAACCCTTTCCTCCCCAACTTGCTTCTTGGTCATGATGTTTGTGGGAGGAATAGAAACCCTGACTAAGACATGCCTGCCTCTATAATGATAGATGAAACAGAACAAAACAAATTACAATAAAGAAAGCACTTTAACGCTACAGTTTAGAAACTTAATACTGGCCCTCATACCTACATAGATTCTGTGTCTGCCAGTGAAGCAGGAAAGCATAGGGAGTAGCTCAGCAACCTTGGACTCCACTTGGTTTGAGCTCTAACACTGCACTAGGCACCCGAGACTCTTACCTGCATAGATTATGCACACCCACCTCTGAACAATGCACCTATCAACATGTTAGCAATCTGGAACTTCCCACAGCTCTGAGCTGTAGACATGCCCCCACTGTTTTGTTTTTAAATAAATCACTTTATCTATCTAAGTATAGTTTAGTGGTATTAATTACATTCATAATGCCATACAAAATGATGACGATGATTACTTAGTTCTTTTCACTTATTAATCTGAAATTCCACCTCCAGTCCTGGCAATCACCCTTCTAGTCCCTGTCTCTATGGTTGGGACCTCAGTACCACATAGCTGTGGCCACAATATTTGTCTATCTGTGGCTTAGCCAATACTGTGTAATGCAGTAAAAATTAGTCCACATAACAGCATGTGTCAAGAGTTGTTTCCTTTTTAGTGCTGAACAATACTCCACTCAATGTATCAAAAAAAGATACCTAATTTTTAAAAACCCATTTGTCCATCAATAAATACTTATGCCAGTGGTGGTGGTGCACACTTTTGATCCTTGCACTCCAGCACTGCAGAAGCAGGTGGATCTTTCTGAGTTCAAGAACAGCCAAGGGTACACGGAGAAACCTAGTCTCAAAACATAAACAAACAAACAAACAAACAGAAAAAGCCGGGTGTGGTGGCACAGGCCTTTAATCCCAGCACTCGGGAGGCAGAAGCAGGTGGATTTCTGAGTTTGAGGCCAGCCTGGTCTACAAAATGAGTTCCAGGACAGCCAGAGCTACACAGAGAAACCCTGTCTCGAAAAACAAAACAAAACAAACAAACAAACAAAAACAAAAACAAAAAAAAAGAAAGGTTTCTTTGGGGGTTGGGGGAAGGGGGAAGGCTTCACTTTGTAGCTAGCTCATGCTGGCCTGGAACTGTGTAGCCTGGGCTGGCCTCAAACTTGTGTTCCCCCACCCCTCCCCACTGAGTGCTGGGATTACCCAAGTGGATGATACTCTGAGATGGATGGTGTTTGCTTCTCCTTTACTTTTCTGTGGTGTTAGGCATGGAACCCAAGCTGGGTGGCACATGCCTTTAATCCCAGCACTTGGGAGGCAGAGGCAGGTGGATTTCTGAGTTCGAGGCCAGCCTGGTCTACAAAGTGAGTTCCAGGACAGCCAGGACTATACAGAGAAACCCTGTCTCGAAAAACCAAAAAAAAAAAAAAAAAAAAAAAAAAAAAGGAATGGAACCCAGGGGCTGGCACACATGGAGGAGTACACTATGAGCTACAACCTGAGTCCTAGGCTGTGATTTTAACTACCACGCAGAAGGTGTTTTGTTAATCAACAGACGGTGGCGCACATAGAAGAAAATGTGACTCCACATTGAAAAGTTTTGCTTCCACCAACGTTATCTTTTTGAAAACCACTGCAAAGCCCAGAGTGGCTGATGCCTTTAATCCCAGCACTCACCTGGGTGGCAGAGATAGGTGTTCTTTTGAGGCAGAGATAGGTTTTTGTGTCCAGCCTCGTCTATAAAACCAGTTCCAGGATTGGCTACCCCAGGCTACATGAAACCCTGTCTCAAAAAGAACCAAACCAGAGCAAAACCATAACAAAAAAAAAAAATTAAGGGGGCTAGTGAGATGGCTCAGCGGGTAAGAGCACCCGACTGCTCTTTCAAAGGTGCAGAGTTCAAATCCCAGCAACCACATGGTGGCTCAAAACCATCCTTAACGAGATCTGACTCTCTTCTTCTGGAGTCTCTGAAGTCAGCTACAGTGTACTTATATATAATAAATAAATAAAATCTTAAAAAAAAATTAAATCTTTTCTAATTTTAGTATCTTATTTCTCAAGACACCAACATCAGGCCACTTTAAAACATAATATGGCATGCATTATTTTGTCACAAAAAATCAGGTACTTTCATATATGGATCATCTTAAAATAATACAAATCTTTTGGAAATAAACACGACACTTCCTTTATTATATAAGTTTGGCAAACAGCACAAAAATCCAGCAACATTTTAAACATGTAAAAAAGTCAAATGTCAAACAGTACTGAGTATAGTTTTAAACCATTAGAAATAATGAGTACATGGTTAGGAGGAGTCTGCAAGCTGGCAGGGTGTGCTTGTTTCTGAACATGTGCCCTGAAACCACACTAAAGCACAGCATCATTTATCTTTACAAAAACACAGCCAGGCAACAGAAACGCACAATAATGGTGACGGTACCGCCCACATGTGTTCACGAGTGTCTCACACATGGAGATGCTACACCTCGTACCCTGAAATGCCATGGGCACAGAGCCGAGCAGAAGAAATGGTGGCTGCTGCTGAAGTTAACACTTTTTATCTGAGAATAATAATGTTAAATTAATACTCTCTATATAGCAATTTCTAGATTATAATAATGTATTTATTCCACTGCAAATCTGAGAAGCTGAGACTTCATTGTTGGCAGTATAAAATTTCTGACCAGTATCAAAATTTTGGTGAGACACAAACTGAAGGCATTTTCTAGTGTCGCAGATGGTACAGGATCTAGGAACACAGAAGAAGACCTTAGACTTCACAACAAGTTTCTGCTGAGCTTCGTCAAACCAAACAGCTCAACTCTAAGGCAAGATAAAAATAACGGTACAGCAGAAGTGGGTCCTACAAAGTAAATCTGGGCAGCTGGTCTTGGGGAGAACTGCCCCATGGAGAGATCTGGACAGTCGGCACTGGGAGGCGCACATGGAGATTAACTCACATCCTGACTGAGGCACTGAAGCCTGACTAACAATCTGTTGGTTATCTTACTAAATTAACTTTTTTGGAATCAGCACCAGTCCCCAAAACTTCAAATTATAATATTTATTCTTCATTAAAACGTATCATTTTGTGCTATATGAACACAACTATGCTTAAAGAAAGCTGATTTGTTCCATTTACTGTATGATTTTATGTATTAGGTAGCAATTGATTTTCTTTTACTTGTGCTTCATTTTGGGGCGCTTTGATTGCAGAGAAAGTCACTTCATGGGATTACATCTTGCTGAAGCATTCTTTAGCATTGGTCCAAACCTGAATTCCCTGAGAACAAAAGAAACTTTACCATGTGATTCTACACAGCAGACCCGCAGCCAACATCACAGTGACTGGGCATCTGTACACATCTCTCAAACTCTTGTTCAATATGGTCTTGGATCTTAAGAGAAATAAGAGAGACACAAGTGGGATCAGGGAAGTCAGATTATCCCTGGCTGCAGATGATATGACCGACCCCGTGTCTGAAAGATAGGAAGGAAGGCTCTACCTGGGCTAGCACCATGAGGCCCTATCCTGAGAGAAGAAAATGAAGAGAGGTGAGGTGTCTCACCAGGACCCACATGCACATGTCCCCCTCCAAGTGTGTAAATAAGTGATTTTTAAAAAAGAAAACCATGGGCTGGAGAGATGGCTCAGCAGTTAAGAGCACTGACTGCTCTTCCAGAGGTCCTGAGTTCAAATTCCAGCAACCACATGGTAGCTCACAATCATGTGTAATGAGAGCTGATGTCCTCTTCTGGTATGTCTGAAGACAGCTATATACAGTATGTGTATGTGTGTGTGTGTGTGTGTGTGTGTGTGTATAATAAATATTTTTTAAAAAAGGAACCCATGCTAGACCTCAGCACTGCTCTATAAGAGGTCCACATGAGCACATATAATCCAGTTTTCTCTGAGGGAAGGAGAAATGTGTGTATTTCCTAAGTGACTACAGCTGCCAAAATATCCCAAAGGATGCACACTAAAGTGTAGCAGAGATATTTTTAAAAGGCATCTTGGTGGTGGTTGGAGGACTTTATTTAGTATGTTCTGAGTCACTGAAATTTTCATTATATCTGTGTTATTTTTATAATACTTAAAATCTGTAAAGAGCATGAAAAATCAATTTTTAACTTTTTTTTTTTTTTTTTTTTTTTGAGACAGGGTCATATTATGTAGCCCTGGATGGCCAGGAACTCACCATATAGACAGCCTCAAACTCACAGAGACCTGCCTGCCTCTTCCTCCAAAGTGCCAGAATTAAAAGGTGTGCACCACCATACCTGGCCAGTTAGTTTTTTAAAATGTTAGCCTAGGGTTGGAGAGACAGTTTAGTGGTTAAGAGTGCACTACTGGCCTTGCTCAGGCCCTGAGTTTGGTTCCTAGCGTCCAATCAGGCTGCTCACAACTAACCCTGACCTCCAGCTGTCGGTGGCACCCTGTGCTCAAACCCCACACAACACACACGCGAGTACACTATTCAAAGTAAGCATAAGTCTATTTTAAGGAAAGAAAAAAAGAAAAAACACCCAAAAGCTTTAGCCTACTTGATTTGATAAATTAGACGATAACTCACTATATAAAGGTTAATCAAAACAGTTAGAAGTACTATTTACTTTTGTTTTGTTTTGGAGAAAGGAGAGGGCTCCTGTAGCCCAGGCTCCTCTTGAACTCAGTACGTGGGAACTTCTGATCCTCCTGTCCCTGATGTACCTCCTCAGTGCTGGGACAGTAAGGGCCATACGCATCTTACACTGTATGCGGTGCTGGGAACTGACTGCAGGGCTCCGAATGTCCTAGGGAAGTGGCTGCTACCAACTTTAAAATGCTCTGTGATCTGGGAGTTGTTTTTTTTTTTTTTCTTTTTTCTTTTGGCTTTTCGAGACAGGGTTTCTCTGTGTAGCCCTGGCTGTCCTGGAGCTCACTCTGTAGACCAGGCTGGCCTCGAACTCAGAAATCCGCCTGCCTCTGCCTCCTGAGTGCTGGGATTAAAGGCATGCGCCCCCACGCCCGGCTGCTTTTTTTTTTTTTTTTTTAAGGTTTATTAATTTATTTTTATGTATGAATACACTGTAGCTGTCTTCAGACACACCAGATCCCGTTACAAATGGCTGTGAGCCACCATGTGGTTGCTGGGATTTGAACTCAGGACCTCTGGAAGAGCAGTTGGCACTCTTACCCGCTGAGCCATCTCTCCAGCCCTCCATGCTGATCTGTGAGCTTTTGCTTTGTTTCATCACTGCTGCAATTCAGCCATCTAATTACATCTAATTAGAAGCTCAAGTTATAGTTCATGAATACTGATGTATTAACAGTGACATTTTATGTAACTACATATGTAAAATATAGATTCTCATATTTAACCAAGGTAAACTAATACTAATCTTTACCAGCTGTGGTAACACCTGGGAAGTAGAGGGAGGAGGGAGAGTTTGAGGTGACCCTGTGCGTCATAGTTTGAGGCTAGCCTGGGATACATAGTGAATTCAAGTCAAGCCTGGACTATAGTAAGTTCAGAGCAGTTGGTTTGAGATCCATGACTTGATTTTGTCTGGGATGTAGCTCAGTTGCAGAACTCCTGCTCAGCATAGGTATGACCCTGGGGCAAAAGATGTGTGTGAATGGATATAAATAACTTAAAAATAAAAAGAACCCTGTTAAATTTCAAATATAGAAATCTATTACACTTAAGCATATACACAAAAAATGATGGGATTCTATGGTATCACTCTTAAAAAATAAAAGGAATAAACAGTCTTATTAAGTTCTTACAGTAGCTATTCTAGAATATGCATAAGATTTTTTTTTTAAAGATTTATTTACTTATTTATTATATGTAAGTACACTGTAGCTGTCTTCAGACACTCCAGAAGAGGGAGTCAGATCTTGTTATGGATGGTTATGAGCCACCATGTAGTTGCTGGGATTTGAACTCCGGACCTTCAGAAGAGCAGTCGGGTGCTCTTACCCACTGAGCCATCTCACCAGCCCATGCATAAGATTATCTGTGTGGTTTGTGATAAGAAGACCAGACATACAGACTGTCTTAGCTACTACATCCTCCTGAGCTACTGCAGGTTAAATTACTTGGTATGCTAGACAGCGACGTTCAGACACTGGAAATGGGTTTCTGTAATGGGGGACCACGAGGTGTACAGATGAATCCTCGGCATCACAAAGCACACACACAAACAAGTGCGCAGATGCCACAGGCTCTGGCCACCCCAGCAGATCTAAGACAAGGCTACAGAAGTGAAGGAGTGCCTGCTATTGTGCTCCAACTGCTACTGCAGAAGGTCTCCTCCAGCCCCCAAGTGCGCCTTTCACTACTGAGTGTGGCCACACAGTCTCTGTAAAACTTATTTTATAGCCAAGCCATGACCACAGCTCCCACAACGCTTCTATTATCTGTTACAGCGTCTGACACTTAGGAGGAATGGTATTCTAAGGTCCTGTTCAAGAACAGCAGGTACATAACCAAAGCCATGGAGTGAGGTATACTTTCAAACACAACCACAAACAGGCACAAACTCGGAGACATAGTAACTAGCATTTGGGTAATAGGAGTTTTTCCAAAATTTAATTGTGAAATTAGGAAACGTTAGTAAGAGAATGTACATAAGCACATAAGCCCTTTTTTTATTCACTTTATATCTCTGTAGCACACAGATGCCACAGAGTGTGTGGAGGTCAGAGGACAACTTACAAGAGCTGGAGTGGGCTCTGTGGGTCAGGCTGACAGTAGCACCTGGACCCATGAGGCCATCACACGGGCCCATTATTTTCTGAGCTAGGTTCTCACATATTTTAGGCTGAGAAAGAACGACCTAACATTTCCAACTCTCCTGCCTCACGTGGCACTCCACTAATGAAGCTACTACTCCCCTACGCATGCATCCCTGAATGAAGGAAGCTGCATGCTCACAGGGCTGCCTACCTTTTTGCACATGCTGATCTGCATGACAGCATAGCTGATGAGGGCTTCCTTTAGGTCCCGGTTCTTTTGTTCTTTGAAGCGTTCAATATCAGCCCATGCATTTTTTACAAATTCTCTGAAATAAAAATACAGTCATGTTTATTCTCATATAAAGACTGTACATTACATGCCCGGTCAACCTGTTTGTACAGCTATTTTCTCCAGCCTAATACTCCCTAATACAGGGGAGAGGGAAACTAATGCTGTGTGTAAGGACGTGGATTCAGAAAGCCACAAGACCTACACGGTCCCTTCCAAGGTCACAGAAGCAGTGAACAAACCCAGGTAAAGCTTCACTTCTGTGGAGCCACTGCAGCTGGGCAGGCCCACGGGTGCGTCCTGTAAGTAAGCCCAAGGAACTCACTGATCACCAAGCTAAGGTAACTGTCTCTGTGCTGTGAGCCATCTGTGCCCTAACTGGAGCAGAAAGACGTCTGTTCACATCTCCTCAGGGTAAGTTGTGCCATAGTTTCTTAAAATTGTCTATGTAGAAGAAAAAGCTATTGCTTGTATAAGATAGGTGTCTTTCCTTTTCCTAAGTGTATGTCAGAGGAAAACAGGACTATCTGGATACTCTCCTCTATTATGCTTAATATTTCTGTGTACATTAATACTTTTAGCCACAACAGCTCTACCTTCAAACAGGTAAGGATGGTTCCTTGAGCCACTTGTAGCCTTACAGATGCTAGGAAATGCCTGCCTTTGGCACTGGAAAGCACCCAGGAATGAATCCTGATTAGCATGTGTGTGACTGAAATGAAGTCCTGGGGGCTAGAGACACAGCTCAGTGGTTATGAGCACTGGCTGCCTGTGCAGAAGACTGGGGTCAGGTCCCAGCAATCACATGACAGCTTACAACTGTCTGTAACCCAGTTCCAGTGGACCTGACACCCACTTTTGGCCTTCATTGGCACTAAGTACATACATTGTGCACACATACATGAGGCAAATCACTCACACATTAAACTAAAAGGAAATCTTAAATAACAATCTGGGTCTTAAACTCTGATTTCAGGGCTCCGTGGCAGGTTCCAGTAGCTCCAGTTACTAGGGAGGCTGAAACGGAAGGGGAACTGGACCCTGGGAGTTCACACAACTGTGTTTGGGTAACAGTGTGACTGAGCCCCCAATCCTAACCAAATGAACACATGAGTGACTAATCCCTTTTTTTTTTTTTTTTTT
>NC_034601.1:28322497-28324905 GCF_900095145.1 Mus pahari | reverse complement strand
AAAGAAAGAAAGAAAGAAAGAAAGAAAGAAAGAAAGAAAGAAAGAAAGAAAGAAAGAAAGAAAGAAAGGAAGGAAGGAAGGAAGGAAGGAAGAAAGAAAAAAAAAGAAGGAACTGGAGCAAATACTTAAGAGTAACAGCTGAGTCACTCCCATACACAGGAATTTACAATGGCCTAGGGAGAAGGTGGATTATACAATAGACTAGAATTGGAACGATGGCAAGGGCATAAAGCCCTTGCCCCTGGCATCTAAGAATAAACTGACCTTAGGTGGGACTGCTTTTTATCCCAGTTATAAACACTGATTTTTATCCCAGTTGTAAACACTGCCTGGTTCCTGTCAGCTTTTATGTATGCATTTCTCTGATTTATGTAAAGAATCATTTTGCATCGGGTAACCTCAATGTGCCTTGGATGACCTTAATGTATCACTTAACTTCCTTGTTTTCTTCTGTAATATAAGTCTGATGCTCGCTTTGACAAATTACACTCAGATTCAACACTCTCTCTGGTGTTTGTGACTATTTGTTACCCCTCTGACTCCTTGCCCACCTGAGTACTGGAACCCTGACTCTCCCGGGGTTGAGGGACCAATTGAGTCCAGTCTGTGGCACCTCTGCCTGCTGAGTGTTGGGATTAATTTGCGCACTGCGATGCCCAACTGAAACAGGGGATTGCCTGTGTTAATCTACTTCTCATTTAGAAGAAAAGAGAAAGAAAAGGAACCGAATGATGAAAGTTATTCCAAGCCTTTATGCAAGGTATGAAGGGGATACACCTCTCACAGTTACTTACACAGAAGGTCCCATGAACCCAGTGACAGTCACTGACCAGTCATCACCCAGTACCAACAGGCACACTACAGAATAAGTTCCATGCCGTGAAAGTCTGGGAGGGTAGGACTTCCCTGTGAAGTGGGACTTATGCTGTGTTCTGCAGGATGATCGAGCACAGAGAATGTGCAAAGAACACAAATCATGAAAAGTATAAGAACAATAAAATTACAATCCTGATACCCCACCCCCACCCCACATATCACAACTGTGTTGTTTCTAGACTCCAACTTTGCCATCAGCACAGTCAGCATCCAGGAATGGCACAAAGCAGAAGCTGTCACTACAGAATACCTAGTCCGTCATGTCTAGCATTGTTAAGCGTCACAGCATTTTACCTGCCTTCCAGATTCTTAGACTTCAGCTGCTGTTCCCCTTCATTTATCTGCTCCTCTAGCACCTTTATCCTGGCTTCTCTTTGCTCTGGAGTTTCTTGACCGAAGAGTTTGGTAGTCATTCCCTTCAACGAGAATGTTCTCACAGTCTAAAGGGAAACAGATGAACAGACGAGGCCTGGTACATACATTGGAACATTTCTCAGCCAAAGTGAAAGAATTCCAACATATGCCACAAGCCAGATAACTAGAAGGGCATGCTGACAGGACAGTCAGAGACAAGCTCTGTCTGACTCTGCTAAAGTGGGGTATCTAGGAGCCAGTCCGAGGCAGAAAGTGGACTGTGGTTTCCAGGAGTGGAGAAGACTGGAGCTTTCAACAGGAATCGTTTTAGTTTCAAAATATGCAAATGTTCTGTAATGATATCTGACCCTACTTGAAAACAGTCATGTCAGACAGTGGTGGCGCATGCCTTTAATCCCAGCACTTGGGAGGCAGAGGCAGGCGGATTTCTGAGTTCGAGGCCAGCCTGGTTTACACAGTAAGTTCCAGGACAGTCAGGGCTATACCGAGAAACCTGTCATGAAAAAAAAAAAACAAAAACAAAAATAGAAAAAAGAAGAAAGTCCTATGGCGCTCTTTTGGAGGCAGGGCTCAGCATGCAGACCAGGCGCTTCAGACTCCCCGGGCTGGCGGCCTCTGCCTCCCTGGGCGGGTGGGCTTCCATCTTGACCGTGCATTTAGACTGAGCACCAGCTGTGAGCTGAGTGCCCTTGCTGCTGCCTGTTTCTAGACCCTTCTCACAGCCCATCAGTCAGTTTATTCTAGCCATCTGGCTGGACTGTCAGAGAGGTTTATTCAAGATGCAGTTTTATTTACAAGCACATACCACATCATTAAGCATTAAAGAGTACAACACACTCCCTTCTTAGCAGAAATGTACTGATTCTGATTGGATAAAACTTTCCAAGGTAAACTAATTTTTAAAGTATTTTAGTTTTTAAAATGGATGTGTATAAGTGTCTGGGTATTCAGGTGCCCAAAAAAGCCAGAAGATGGGATCAGATACCCCATGGAGCTGGAGGTAAAGTGATTGTGAGGCCGGGCGTGGTGCCACACGCCTTTAATCCCAGCACTTGGGGGGCAGAGGCAGGTGGATTTCTGAGTTCGAGGCCAGCCTGGACTACAGAGTGAGTTCCAGGACAGCCAGGGCTATACAGAGAAACCCTGTCTCGAAAAAC
>NC_034601.1:28321074-28322453 GCF_900095145.1 Mus pahari | reverse complement strand
CAAAAAAAAAAAAAAAAAAAAAAAAAAAAAAAAAAAAAGTGATTATGAGTTTCCTGACTTAAGTGCTAAGAATCAAACCTAGTTCTTCTACAAGAGCAGCAAGTACTCTTAACCCCAGCCTCCAAACTAAAATCCTTATAAAACACCTTGCACAGTTTTGATGGCTGTTATCTTTTTATATCAAGAAAGTAACCAAAGGGGAAGGAGAGACGGCTAAGTGCAGTGGCTAAGAGCATCTGTTGCTCTTTCGCAAGACTCAGGTTAGATTCCTAGCAACCACACCAGGAGAACATTGGCTGGCAACTGCTTGTAACTCCAGTTCTCAGATATCCAAAGCTCTTTCCTGGCTTCTGCAGGTATGGCACACACACATGCACACACAGACACATGCACGCATGCGCACATGAACACATGCACACATACTTGTAATAAATCTTTTTTAAAAGGTGAGGGAAGTCAAGACACTGTACTCTATGAGCGATTCTGAAATCTATAATAAAGGTTCCAGAAAAAAAAAAAAGGCACCCAATCTCATGATTCTAAGGCACAGGTATCTTGCACATTACAACCGCACCACCACCCCACCCACCCCACTCCACTACTCCAGCACCAGAGACTGAAGAGCACATACTCACCCCCGTGGCCAACTCCTCGCACTGCTGCTTCTTGGCAGCCAGGTCTTGAGCAGCTGTCTCCAGGTCATACTGCATAAGCTCATGCTTCCTGCACACAGCCCTTAAGGGAAGCAAGAACAGACAGTAAGGTTTTTTGGCTGCTTTAACATATCAGAAATGTTTTTAGGGGCCTAGGGAGAGGCAGTCAAAATGTCTAACTAGTTTCAGACATTTTTCTGGCCATAACTTTCAAGTTTAAAATGTAGCAGCCCAATCCTGAATATTAAATCTAGGGAACCTAAGCATAAAAACTTTATATATCCATAAACAAAATATGGCTTACATAATTATTTTAATAAATGCACTACTAATTGTTTAGTATGCAACAGTCTTTTTTTCTGAAACACTCTCATTAAGTGTGGTCAAAGCTATCTTTGAATTTCAAGCCCACTTGTTCTGCCTCCTGAATGCCTTCTTATATGTAATTCCTACTATGCTCAGCTCAAGAGCTCACTCTGGGGGCTCATATGGCAAGTGAGTACTCTTTGAAAGGGCAAGATCTCAGAGTTGTCTTCCTTTTCATTCTAGAAATATCTTAGCCTTAGATCATCATCATAATGAACTATGCTTATTATAAAAACAATCCTAATACAGAAGTGCACAGCCAGGCCTGGTGGCGCAGGCCTTTAATCCCAGCACTCGGGAGGCAGAGGCAGGCGGATTTGTGAGTTCGAGGCCAGCCTGGTCTACCAAGTGAGTTCCAGG
>NC_034601.1:28292124-28320319 GCF_900095145.1 Mus pahari | reverse complement strand
GGCAGTTAGCTGTGCTGAGAACTGAACTAGATTTCCTGGTATTGGAGTTACGGGCAGTTAGCTGTGCTGAGAACTGAACTTGGTCACTAACAACTCTCCAGCTCCTCAACAGAATTCTTTCTTTCTTTCTGGTTTTTTTTTTTTCTCTCGCCCATATGAGAACAGGGTCTTATAACTACGTACTTCATGGCCAGCCTGGAACTCAATCCATAGACCAGGCTGGCCTTGACCTCAAAGAGATCCTCTACCTTCTGACCACGGTGACTAGAGGGGCACACACCATGCCCAGCTTCCAACAGAATTTTTATACAGTCTTTCAATGTAATAGAAAACTAATCAAAAGCTCACCCTTTCAGAAAAACTATTTTTCTAACTTGAATTAAAAAAAAAAAAAAAAGTTGAGCAGTGGTGGCACACACCTTTAATCCTAGAATTTGTGAGGCAGAGGCAGGCAGATCTCTTGAGTTCAAGGCCAGCCTGGTCAGCATAGTGAGTTCTAGGACAGCCAAGGCTACACAGAGAAACCCCATCTTGGAAAAACAACAAACCCAAGAAAGGAAGGGAGAACAGTAGTCTGAATGAGAATGCCCCGGATGTTCACATGGATGAGTGACTGATCCCCAGTTGGTGAAACTGTTTGGGAAGATTTAGGAGGGGTGTCACCTGGGATGTGCTCTGAGGTGTCAAAAGTCCATGCCACTACAGTTAGCTCCTCCTCTCCCTCTGCTGCTTGAAGATCAGATATTAATTCTCAGTCACTGCTCCAGGGGACCCACCCGTCTGCCTGCCCACCTGCGGCCATGTTCCTACTTTGATGTTCATGGACTAGCTTTCCAAAACCGTAAGCAAGCCCCCAATTAAATGGTTTCTTTTGTAAGCTGCCTTGGTCACCATGTAGAGCAACAGAAAAGCAACTTAAGACAAGAAGGAGGAAAGATGGATTTCTGAATTCGAGGCCAGCTTGGTCTACAGAGTGAGTTCCAGGACAGCCAGGGCTACACAGAGAAACCCTGTCTCGAAAAACTGGGAAAAAAAAAAGGGGGGGGGAGGGAACATGCTGACGTTTTCTTATCCAGTAAGTCTATCTAGCAGAGAAATCGGTTTGTCTCTGTAGGGCTCTATACTCTGCCTGTGTTCTGTATTTTGGGCCCAATTATCAAACTGGAGAAAACAGGAAGAAACAGGCCAGAAGCACCCAGTAGGAGCTCTTCTGAAGGAGATGCTTTATGGGGGGGGGGGGGCTTCTTTTTTTTTTAAATTCTTTTTGTTTTTTTTTTTCGAGACAGGGTTTCTCTGTGTAGCCCAAACTCAGAAATCCACCTGCCTCTGCCTCCCGAGTGCTGGGATTAAAGGCGTGCGCCACCATGCTCGGCTAGAACTTCTTATTTTAATGCTTATTTGAGGAATATACTGTGGTGCAGTGAGAATTAAAAACAAACAAACAAACAAACAAACAAAGATCCCAGAAGTATTATTTTTGTTTTAATTCCACTGTGGGACTTGGGGCTACTTCAGACTGCCCACAGCAGCTATGGTTGCCCTGTGCTCTCAAAGGAGCAGGATTTTGCCAGTGGCAGATAAATGCTAGGGCCCTAAGAGGCATAGGGGGTTGTTGGTTGGTTGCTGCTGGTCATGGTTTGTTAAGTCATTGTGTGCCAAAAAGAAATAAGAAATTAGATACACTGATGGTGAAGATCAAAGTTGCCCCAAGGAAAGATGCCCCTAATCAGCAGAAAGTAGTCAATGAAAACATTATCCCCTTTCCCATCTATCCTTTTTTTGCCTCTCCTATCTAGTGTTAGGGGTTGAAAGGGTAGAAATAAGCAGTACACACAAATTAGCTAAAGTGTGGCTACACTGGGGCCTCACTACAGGGTCTGACACAAGGAAATCTTTTAAAAAGCAACTACTGCCCACATGGACAGGTCTGTCATTAGACACCCACCGAAGTGCTTCTGCATAGAACAGATACTCCTTCAGCTGATCTGCATAGTGCTCTTCATCTTCCAGAATATCATCAATAGAAGATGCATACCTGTGTAAGAAACAAGGCATAAACATTCTGTGTCAAGAAGTATTAATGTTTTAAAGAAGTGGCAGCTTACAAGAACCTATAACTCTATCTCCAGGGAATCCCACACCCTCTCCTGGTCTCTGTGGGCATCTGAACATGCATGTCATATCATTCACACACACAGGAACACACACAAAAAGATGAATAATATTTTTAAAATCTTTTTTTAAAAGCTAGTTTGAATATGGCATAAAAAATTAAATATTTAAAGAAATTATTTTCCTACCTCTGCGTAATTTAAGGTTATAATGTAAAAGTGAGGGTTTTATATAGGTTTACTATGGCATGATTGATTCAATGTAATTAACATATCCATTACCTGACGTATTCATCTTGTTCATGAGGAGAGCATTTAATACATTTTCTTTTTCTTATTGGTTTAAAAGAGCTATTTAAATATAGGTAATTTCCTTTTACTATATGAGGTGTGTGCGCATGTGCACCGTGGTCCATGGTGGAAGACAGAGAACACCTTTCAGGCACTGGTCTTTTCCTTTCACAAGTAGAAGCAAGGACCTTTACCCAGTAAACCCCCTCATTGGCTTTAATGTTGTTTTTTTGTGTTTCAATTTAAATTTTTTCATTTGTGTTTTGATAGGATCCTTCACACATGCCTTATACATAATTTTACATTCAAAGAAAAAAACTTTTGAGGTCTCATCTAAGTGTCCTCAGACTCCCTGTGCAGAGGGGTCTTCTGGTCTCCTGCCTCTATCTTCCCAGTATCTGCATGACAAGTGTGTCCCACCTTGCTATGTCCTTGACCTCAGAGCATTAGTCTTTTACATTCTGGATGAGAAATGTCACTCTTAAACAATAACAGCAACAAACCCCACTATTTATGAAGCTGCTTTCCCACCCAGAGTGTGCTCTGGTCCTGAGGTCCTGCTCCCCCAGGAAACCAATCAGCACACCTGCCCTGAACTGGGCCTCACAGGCACCAGGCATCATCCCTCCACAGTACCAGCTACGGTTCTGGAATCTCAGGGTTAAAACCCTGGCGGCCCTCTCCAGTCAGCAGCTTTCAGGTTTCCAGGTTTGTCCAGCCAGAGAACCCAAGTTCGTTAGGAAGGACTCAGCCACAGTCTTCCCAGCTCTGGCTGGCAGTGCCAGCCCTACTCTGTGACATGGCAGCAGAGGCTGGGAGGTGAAGGACCATCTTGCCGTCTTGAAAATGTTTATTGTTGACAGTGTTAAAAGTATGTCAAATAACGTTTCTATAGACACTGAAATGCACATACAGATTTTTATCTTTCTTCTGTCACTACATGAATTAGACCTACAGTCTTGGAACACATGTATTAACTAACCTTGCATTCCTGAGAAGAACAAGTTCTATCTATATATGCAAAATGTTTCTATAAAACTTGACAGAGACCACAGGGCAAGCAGCCTCTGCCCTGAGCAGGCCCAGCACTTAGCCCCGGGTACTCACACATCCATGTGATGCCCAGCACTCTGCAGCCCATCCCCCATTTCTTTTTCGATGGCACTCCATTCACTAGAAGAAAAGAAAGAAAGAACAAAAATACCATGAACTAGCTCTATGGGATATTATTCAATGGAATGGGTTGCAAGATCCTTTTCTAGCTAGGACTCATATTTGGATTTACTGTCTGTGACGCAAGTCCATTGGTTTTCCTTAAAATCTAATAATTAAAGGTAAGAACACAAGCACGAAGAGCTAGAATACCTACCTATCTTGCTCCAAACCCCAAGTGTGATCCTCAGTACCATCCTAACTAAATGTGGTAGCACATTCTGTAATCCTAGCATTTGAAAGGCAGAAGCAGAAGGCTTAGAAGTGCCAGGTGTGGTGGCGAATGCCTTTAATCCTAGCACTTGGGAGGCAGAGGCAGGTGGATTTCTGAGCTCGAGGCCAGCCTGGTCTACAAAGTGAGTTCCAGGACAGCCAGAGCTACACAGAGAAACCCTGTCTTGAAAAACCAAATAAATAAATAAAAAGGCTTAGAAGTTCAAAGTCCTCTTTGACTACGTGAAAAATTGAAGGCCAGCCTGGGCTACATGAGGCTTAAAAACAACAGCCAGGTGGTGGTGGTGCATATCTTTAATGCCAGCACCTGGGAGGCAGAGGCAGGAAGATCTCTGTAATTTCTAGGCCAGCCTGGTCTACATAGTGAGTTCCAGGCCAGCCAGGGCTACACAGTAAGATCATGTCTCTAATGACCTAGGGTTGAGTCCCAGCATCCACATGACAGCCCACAAACTCTAGTTCCAGAGGAACTTCTGGTCTCCATAGGCACGAGGCACACAGGTAGTACACATATACATACACAGGCAAAACACCTCAATATAAAATAAATTTAAAAGTATTAAAGATGATTTAAGTAACCAAAATAGGAAAGTCATACACATATAGATCCATACACTCCCGAGTTTGGTACTAAGGACAGAGCCCAGGGCCTCATACAACTAGACAACTGTCCTACCCTTGAGCTACACCTCCAGCCTTTACGCTAACCACTGAAACATTCGTCTTGCCAAAGTCTTCATATATTATAAAATAATTAAAATAAAAGAAAGAGTAAGTATCCAATTTTATTAGATAGCAGTTTCTAGTGATTCTCCTCAATCAACAGAGAAAGGAAAAGGCCTATGCCCCTATAGTCAGGAAGCTCACCCAGTATACAGAATTTCCTCCCCACTTTTTTGTTTACAGATGCCTTTAAAATAAAAGTATTTACTTGAAAAGTGAAAGCTGTTGCTTCAGGACATCACTGAATACTGTTCTGTCATGCACAATAAAACATGGCTGTAAATCTAAACACTTCAGAGGCAGAGATAGGGGGATTGTTTTAAATCTGAGATAAGCCTGGGCTACAATAAAGCCAAAGCTACTGGGTTCTCAAAGCATCAGGAGTCTAGGGAAATGTAAGCCCAAAGACCAGAGTGTGGACAGCTAGCACGCATTCAATATGACAGCCTGTCTGTGATCCTAGCGCTTGGGAGCGAGGAAAAGAGGATTCCCAGGGCAAGCTGGCTAGCTAGACTAATCAAACTGATGAGCTCTAGACTCAAGTAGGAGAACCTCCCTCGATGATAAGGAGGAGAGTGATCAGAAGATATCCAATGTGAACCTCTGGCTTCTATACACACGTGTACACATCTCAACATGTGCACGCCTCCCAACATGTGCACCTGACCACACACACAAAGTTAGATATATATTCTGCCAACTCATACACTATAAAAGCTTTTTTTTTTAGTTTTTTAGTTTTTTGAGACAGGGTTTCTCTGTATAGCCCTGGCTGTCCTGGAACTCACTTTGTAGACCAGGCTGGCCTCGAACTCAGAAATCCACCCGCCTCTGCCTCCCAAGTGCTGGGATTAAAGGCATGCGCCACTACGCCTGGCTAAAAGCTTTAAAATACTATTTTTTTTAAAGATTTATTTATTTATTATATGTAAGTACACTGTAGCTGTCTTCAGACACTCCAGAAGAGAGCGTCAGATCTTGTTACGGATGGTTGTGAGCCACCATGTGGTTGCTGGGATTTGAACTCTGGACCTTCAGAAGAGCAGTCAGGTGCTCTTACCCACTGAGTCATCTCACCAGCCCCCTAAAATACTATTTTTAAGCCAAAAAGCTAATTGGAGCTAAATGTTTATACTCATAAGATACTTACCTAAAAACTCTCCCATAATTCCCATGTACTTTATATACACCATAGAGTCGATCTGCTACTCTCTGAAATATTTAACAGAAATTAGTATTAGGTTTAAATCATATACAGATTACTTTTTAAAAAATTCATATGCATTTTTAAGAGATGAAGAAAATCATGCTTAGTACAATAAACCAAGAACATAAATCTCCAAAACCCTATCAAACACAAATACATGCACCCACAGATTTACTTGCTGTTCCCGGTTCTCTTTTTTTTTTTTGTTCCCGGTTCTTTTTATCAGTTGTTAATTACTACTTCCACAGTCCTGATAGCAAGAGAAGCAGGAGTCTGCCCAGCACGTTAGCACTAGCTTTAGTAACACATCAAACAGCTGTATTAAATCAGAGTCCTAAGGTCTTGTACCTGGAGCTAAATGCAGATAACCTTTCTGAAGGAGAAGAGGGGACAATGGAAAAGAAAATGTGGACACACATTAGATGGTGGACACACACAGCTTTTTTCCCTCTAAGTCTCCTAACATATTTCAAAGATTCTGAGACTTAAAATTTCTAGGTGGGCTTGGTGGCACACACCTCTAATTCCAGCATTACAGAGGCAGAGGCAAGTGCATCTCTGTGAGTTCAAAGACAGCCTACTTACTCTACAGAGTGGGCCCTAGGCCAGCTTAGTCTCCATAGTGAGACCCTCCCTCAAAAAAAGACTCCTGATAGAAATGGTTTCCAAAGGAGCTGTGTATGATTCTCTCCTGCCACCCTCTCTGATTGAGCTGCAAACACCAGACATTACCATATTTATAAACAACTATAAAATACTTACAACACATGATGTTAATAACTATAATTTACATCTTTAAAAAGGTAGCAGAGTAAATTTGTGTTTTTAGAATACTAGCAAGGTTATATTAAAATGTGATTCCATCTAAAGAAGCAAGAGTGCAATAAGAAACAGAAAATGCAGTTAAACAAGTATGAGTTCATTTGTTTCTTTAAAAGATTTATTTATATGTATGTGTTTTGCCTACATGTGTCTGTGCATCCCATGTATGTACTGCATACACTTATGTGGGAACTAGAGTTGCACGTGGTTATGAGCCATTGTGTGCTGGTAACCTACTGGGTTTTCCACAATAGCAACAAGTGCTCTAGACCTAAGTTGTCTCTCCAGCCCCAGAGTGCAGTTGTTATGTAGAGTAGTGAAACTACATCAGAGTACTCCAAATCTTTATATTGCGTCTTTAGGAAATAAGGGCATGATCTCCATCACTTTGATGTGCCAACCAGGGTGACTCAGCAAGTGTTAGTTTTCTTCCCATCTTCTGTCCAGATATATCTGCAGGTGGCTAAGAGCATGGGCTCCTGAGGCAGACTTATAGTCTCATTCTGGATCCCTGTATTTGTCTACTGGGAGGTACTAGAGTTTATTAACTTCATTGTGTTTCATATTGTATAAAATAAAAAGACCTTCCACAAAGTCAGTGCACAAACAATGGTCAAGAAAAAGTTTTAATTCCTTTGTGTTAGCTCACAAAATAAAAATGACCTTATTGGGCTGGTGAGATGGCTCAGTAGGTAAGAGCACCCGACTGCTCTTCCGAAGGTCCGGAGTTCAAATCCCAGCAACCACATGGTGGCTCATAACCATCCGTAACAAGATCTGACGCCCTCTTCTGGAGTGTCTGAAGACAGCTACAGTGTACTTACATATAATAAATAAATAAATCTTAAAAAAAAAAAAATGACCTTATTGGACTTTAATCAGTACAAGGCATTCATCCATAAGAAGTGTTAGCACCCACAATGTGATGGACAAGTACCACTTTCCTTTTTTAGAAAATAAAAAAGTTCCTAAAAAGTTCCAGTATTTGCCTGGTGTGAACAGCAAAGACCAGTTTCAAACTCAACCCTTCTTGGCTCTAAGGCCACCTTCTTTGCTTAAGGAGTTCTGTTTGACTTAAGAATTTAACTCATTAAAAAAAAAAAAAAAAAAAAAGAAATAAAAAGAATTTAACTCATACCCAGCAGTTCTAAAAGAACTTTCCCCAACAGAAAAGGTAACACTTCTATTTTTCCTTTTATTTGTTTCTTTCTTCCTTCCTTCTTTTTTTTTCCCCTCTGTGTACCCTGGCTATCTTGGAACTCCCTCTGTAGACCAGGCTAGCCTCAAACTCAAAGATCCACCTGCCTCCCAGAGCACTGAAATTAAAGGTGTGTACCACCAACAATCTTAAACATCTAAGCCAGTGTTTCTCACCCTCCCCGATGCTGTGGTCTTTTAATACAGTTCCCCATGTTGTGGTGACCCCCAACCATAAAAATTTTTCCCCCCGAGACAGGGTTTCTCTGTGTAGCCCTGGCTGTCCTGGAACTCACTCTGTAGACCAGGCTGGCCTGGAACTCAGAAATCCACCTGCCTCTGCCTCCCAAGAGCTGGGATTAAAGGCGTGCGCCACCACTGCCCAGCTGATAAAATTATTTTTGATGTTACTTTATAACTGTATTTTGCTACTATTATGAAGTGTAATGTTTTGGAGACAGAAGTTTGGCAAAGGGATCCACTGATCTGAGCCATCTTGTACAGCTGACACTAGCTTTAGGAAAGGCAGGTCCCAGGGGTTCTCTGTGTGGTTCCAAGCCTATGCTTGTGTGGCCTTTAACCTTCCACCCCTGTCTTGTCCTGCTGTTACTCGCCATGTCTCGTGCCCTTCCTCCTCATTTCAGAACTGTTTCAAAAACCAAGTTAATCAGAAGATATCACATGGTCCCACTGTTATTGTCAGAACTTCTCAATAACTCATACTCAATGTGTGGAATTTCAAGGTAATGAAAAATCTAGAAATTTCAGCTCATCAACTTAAAATCCTTTCTAATATTCAGTTCTTGCTTCCAAGTAGTAAGATAATAGGGAGAGCCACCCACTCCAGTGTGACTTTCTTTACTTAGCATTTTACAGTATATTTAAGGAATCTATTATGGTTTGACAGTTTCTATTATGGCTTTGTGTGTTAGAATCTTGGTTTTCAGTAAAGTGTGTGAAGCCTAGTAGGAAGTCTTTAGATCACTAGGGACAATAACTCTGAAAGGAATTAATTATCATGGGACCCCAGCAAATGCCCACTGAGAACAGACTGTTAAAAAACTGAGCAAGGGGGCCCCTCCCCGGGCTCTGGCTTCCGGGGATCTTTAACATTCACATGCTCACACCATGATGTGATCTATCATGTTGGTGGGCTCTTTTATATTCAATATATTCCATCTCAGGAGGATTTCAGTCAACATATGATATGACCCCAGTCCTAGTGAACCTGTCTCGGGTTCTCGGGTTCTAAGGTTTCCTCTGAGAAGATAGGATGGCAAGCTTCCAGACACTCTACTTACTGAAAACACTTTTCCCCACATGCATTACAATGCATGTCCAAGCACAGTGGTTGCTCCTTATCCCTTTTGTCATAGCAGACTAGTGCCTTAAGTGAGTTTATTAAGAATTTTTTTAAAAAGATTTATTTATTATTATACATAAGTACACTGTAGCTGTCTTCAGATGCACTAGAAGAGGGCATCAGATCTCACTACAGATGGTTGTGAGCCTCCATGTGGTTGCTGGGATTTGAACTCAGGACCTTCGGAAGAGCAGTCAGTGCTCTTACCCACTGAGTCATCTTTCCAGCCCTATTATGTGGAATTTATTCCGTGGAGTATGCAATGGGGAAGGTCAAGCCTGGGCTTCACAGCAAGACCCTGTCTTAAAGGACACAGGTACAAGATGTCCTAACAGCCATAAATTTTACCCCACAGAGCTTACACAAACAACAAACAAACCCTCAAAGACTGAGGGATTACTCTACAGAGTACAATATAACCTCCTTCATTATTTACATTCCACTCTGAAATGACAGGCCTTTTGATGTCAGCTACATCATAACACACCAGGAAGAAAGTAATGGATCCAAACTCTTCCAACTGTTCTAACAGAAAAGGCTCCTACTTCTCTTAAAAGGCAGGTTGTGATATGAACACACTAGATTTGCATGTAAAATCACTCATACATCATAAATACACCCAGTATTTAGAAGCATGTCGACTCAGTGACAAGCACCATCCTTGGGGGTGTCACAGAGCTCCGGATCACTTACAGCTCTGACTCGAAGGAGATGGGAGATGACAGACTGCAGCTCATCACTGTAGTGCCTCAGCTCAGTAAATCTCCTGAAACAGGAAGCAAAGCTGCACTTAAGAAAACAAGCAGTCAAATGAAAAAAAAAAAAAAAAAAAGAAAAGAAAACAAGCAGTCAACATTTGTTTCTACACAAAATGGCAATTCCTGAGAATAATGAAACTCGTTCTATCTAATCACATCCTGTCCCTTAACATTACAAACCAATGTAAACAGAAAACTATTCTAAAATAAAATAGCATCAAATGCATATACAAACTGAAAGCCAAGAAAAGATACAAAAAGGGACTGAGGTAGAGATAAAAATCTGTGGGTATAGAAAATGATTCTGAAAACTAAACAAAACAGGAAAAGTTTATGGTGCTGAAAAATATATACTGCAACTTTAATAGTTGTCTCTAACGTTCTTATATTCTTAATGGTTCTCAGTAAACTTTATTTCCAATTCTCCACAAAGACCCCAAGCTTGTTTAAAACAGACTTGTCTGTTTTACTCTATGTGAATGTTGGTGTACACCTCTTGCACCCTCAGTGCCCATGGAGCTTAGAAGAGGACATTGGCTGCCTTAAACTGGAGGGAGCTATGAGTGGTTGTAAACCATTATGTGGGATCAATCTTGCATCCCTCTGGAAGATCAACAAGTGTTCTAACCTACTGAACCATCTTTCTAGCCTGAAACCACGATTCTGATGTCACTCTCCACACAGGTAACAGAAGCCAACCTGGGGGAAAACCTCACTTTCATTTCTGCCAGTCAATTTAAAGCTTTCTCAAAGTCACATTTCTTTAGATACAGTTTCCATCCTGTTCTCTAGATGTTATGCCTCATGCTACTTCCCGACTTCTTTCCACCACTGTTAACCCACTGTACCATAGTCACCATGGAGGCTCTCCTGTAGCACTCCCTTTCTTCAACCATATCTAAGAATTCCCAAAATGTGCATTTTTAAAAACTACTGAGAGGGGCTGGGGAGATGGTTTTAGTAGGTAGAGAGCTTTCCAGAAAAGCAAGAGTAGCTGAGTTCAAATCCCCAGCACCTACCTAAAGTCAGGCATGGCTTTCATGTCTGTAACTCTAGCGATTGTAGGGCGGAGACGGGCGGGTCCCAGAAACTCATTGGCCAGCTAGGCTACCCAGATGGTGGCTTCAGGTTCAATGAGAGACACTGTCTCAGAAAACTCAGGTGAAAAGCAATAGAGAAATACCCGCATGTATTCACGTACACCATGTACACACACACATACGCTACTGAGATCTCTGCACGAGAGCTTACGTTTACAATTCCTCAGCTCTTGGGAAGCTAAGACAGATGGCTCACTGTGAATCTGAGGCCAGCGTAGACTACAGACTAAGGTCCTGTCTTTAAAACAACAACACTAAAAAACCCAAGTCAAAGCCACTACTAGGGTCTCTCACTGGGAGTAGAGTGTGAGGAGCCACAGACAGAGATCACTGGCACTCAGGTCTGATTAAAACAAGCTCACCCCAGGATTCCAGGTGCTGGGTACCCTCAGGTTACACTCTGGAAAGGCTCACAGTGAGAATGCAAGTCGTAGATTCTCAGCCATGTTCTCACTAATCTTTCAATAAATATTCATTCCGTGGCTTGTTTTTATGACCTTATGTTTATGATTATGAATTACAGTATGCCACCACATTCTAAATTCCTACCTCCAACCCGGAACTCTCTCCTAACCCCAGATCTAAACCACCCCCCCGAATAGCACTCTTACAGTTACTTACATATCCAAGCCTGACCTCTCTTTCCCTACCTCACCCCATATACACTCCAGGCTCCCCAGCAGTCTAACAGAGTGGAGCCTGAGAGCTATCTGCATGTTGTCCTTATCTCCCCAGCCCCATACCTTCTCCTTACACTAGCCTGTATGTTCTACTTCTTAAACATTGCTGAGGTCCACTTGACTGACCCAGCCTCTCTGCCAGTCCCTTAGGTCAGTATCAGCAGTATCGTCTCTCACCTGGAATTCTTACTGCCCTGACTGGCCTCCTAGTCAGCTCACACATTCTAATTTGCCCACTCTGCTTGGAAAGTCTTTCTAAGGTCAAAACCAATATAATTCCTCTGCTTTTAGGCACATATCTTTCTAGTTCAGATTAGCCACTGATCCTGAGACAAAACCTAAATTCTCTTTTTAAAGATTTATTTATTTTTATTATTTATTTTATTTTATTGTTGTTTTTTGTTTTTTTCGAGACAGGGTTTCTCTGTATAGCCCTGGCTGTCCTGGAACTCACTCTGTAGACCAGGCTGGCCTCGAACTCAGAAATCCGCCTGCCTCTGCCTCCCGAGTGCTGGGATTAAAGGCGTGCGCCACCATGCCAGGCTTTAAAGATTTATTTTAATTGTATATTTATGCAAGCAACTGAAGAGGTCATAATTGTTGGATCCCTCTGTAACTGGAGTTACAGGTGGTTGTGAGCCACTTGACATAGCTGCTGGAAGCCTAACTTGGGACTGCTGGGGAGCACTAAATACTATTAACTGTTGAGCCACCTCTCTGACCTAACACCAATAATGTAGGTTAGGAAACTACAGAGCCCCTGCATACAGTTACAATGGCTCATCCAGTCAGAAGCTGCTGGCCAGCCTGAGGCAATCCCACTGGATCGAACAGCCTCTGCTACAGACACTCCTCTCAAGGCAGTACTTCCGGTCTGAGAAACAGTCTTGGCATTAAAGGGCCAAAAGCAAGGCTGTCGCTGACTCAACCTGCACTGGAAAGACTACACCCCAGCAGAGGCAGGAGACTGACTCTATAGTTTTGCTTACATTCGTAGGATAAAAACCTTAGACGTTTGAGATACCGCACTCTAGGGAGAACGTGAGAATGGACGGACAGTGACAGAGAATCTTCACTTTGTAATTCTCCAAGTACCACAGCCTACACATACACACTGTACAGTGCACAATCAAACCGTCTTTAGATGTCTACATTGAATTTTAAAAAGGCATTTTCCTAAACAACTGTGAACTGCTTTCTTTATTCAGAGCCAATGCTTAGTTAGTAGCATTTCCTATAGAGGCTAATAACTGCACTGAAGTGTTAGTGGATAGAGGCTGGGGGTAAATTGTTAAACTCTGTCAGTCCTTGGTCAGATCTTATTTGTTTGTGTTCTGTTTTTTGAGACAAGGTCTCACTATGTAACCCTGGTGTAGACCTAAGTTCTGGGATTAAAGGTATATACCTATGTATAGCCTTGATCAAATCTTGTGCTAAGGACTAGGAGTCAGAAATCCTTTACGGTTAGTTCCTCTAGGCCTGATTCCCTAAGGGCCTTTCCTTTTAAATCAGGCCTAACTATAAAGTTCTTGCTGTCCCATTGGGCTAGGAGAAATTTCACAAGACAATAAACTGTGGAAGGTGCAGTCCACCAAAGTCCACCAGAGGTCCTAACATGCCCGGTGACAGACTGTCCAAGGCACACCACTCTTTCACCAGCTGAGGGACAGAATGCTATGCTTCCTTTTAAAGGACAGGGGGGTTAGGGAGGAAACAGTATCCCCATGGGATCAATGACATCACTAGAGCCAGCATTAAGATTCTAGACCCATAGAGATGGTCAGAACAAAGCCAGCATCTTCAGAGAGACCAGATACTGGGAATGGTAGGACTTAAAGGTGAAACTAAAGAATCCATCAAGCCTTGCACAGCGGTATGTAAGAAATAGAGGCAAGGATCTTTCAGAAATGAGATCTAGAGTCTTTGGCAAAGTCAAAATCCAGCACTGTCCGCACATCAAAATAAGAACCGTCTCGAACCTAAGTGACATGGCATTGTTAGAGACTGAAGAAGCACACACAGTAATGTCTGAATGCATACTCTCACAACACCATGTCCAATCCCTGAATCTGAGGCAAGAAGAGCTAATGTGTAAACACAGATTCCAATGGAGCCTGTGAGCTGGGGCTGTCTATACCAATGCAACTTCTATTCCTTTCTAAACACTGCCTCAGTCATTACAGCCCACGCTGCCTTTTCTCTTCTCCATCCCTACATCCTCAGGCCTGCAGTCACTGCACCCTCTCAACCTGGACAGGTGCCCTAAGCAAATCTCACACAGTATTTTTGAGTCAGCTGTTATCTATTTTATATTGCTCTCCTATTTTCTTACGGTTTTGGTCTTCACTGTCTTAGCATACTGAAAGTATTAAGTCATACAAATTCTCTTATACTTTCTTCTTAAAACTTTTATTTTCTTTCTTTTTAAAGTCAGGCGTAGTAGTGTACAACTTTAATCCCAGCACTCAGTAGGCAGAGAGCAGGTAGATTCAAGGACAGCCTAGTCTATACAGTGAGTTCTAAGAACCAGATACATAGTGAGACCCTGCCCCACCTCAAAAATTATCTATTCATTTTATGTGTGTGTTTTCCCTCCATGTACGTGTGTGCACCATGTGTGTGGTTGGTGTTCACAGAGGTCAGACGAAGGTATGGGATTCCCTGGAACTGGAGTTACAGATGGTTGCAAGCTACCATGTGGGTGCCTGGGTACTGAACTCAAGACCTCTACAAGAGTTAACAAGTGCATTTCAGCCTGCGCTGTCTCTCCAGGCTGCACTTGCACCTTTACAATTTGTACAATCAACAATCACCTAAGAGAAGAACCCAACCAAAAAGAAGCTCAGTGTATGTGTTAGTGTAAGAAAGTGCAAATGTTAGACACATACTCATAATTAAAAATAATAAAGAAAAAAGAAACAAAAATTCAATGATTATCATTACCACTTCCTAATTTCCAAAACCTTAGAATATTCACTTATATTTTATATTCAAATTTTATGTTAAAAATGAAGACAAGCTACAGAATTAACTTGGTAGCAGAGGGTCTGCCTAGTACACAAGAGGCCCTGGGTTTCATCCCTACCACAAAATGAGTAAAACAGGGGCATTAGTGTTAATAATGTCAGCTTGTAAGTTATAATCAGACATGACCCGTCATCAAAACATGCAAGTTCATTTGATAGGCTTCATTTGATAAGAATTTAGCCTACAGAGAAATTAGTGCTGAAGGACTCAGGAGAGAAATCTAACCATCTCCTAAGCCTAAGGACATGAAGCTACAAACCGTCTCTAGAAAGCATGATTCCTGCAAAGGAGCATGCAATGAAGAGCCTGGCCCACCCACCAGATTCAGCGAGTGAGCAGACTCTAAATCTCTAGTATCTGTCTCATCCCGAGGAGTGACATCTGCTGACACTCAGCAGCTAGGGCAGCAGTTCCCCCCAAAGCTAGACTGATGGTCATGAAGTCAAGGACCTAAGAGACACAGCACCTCGGGGCCTTACACTTCCGGACTTATCCTCGGTGTTTGGCATGCTAACTAGACTGTTTATGAAAACATAATTTTCTTAAACTCTGCACATTTGATAAGCACCCAACCAAGAAAAATTACACAAAGTTACTTCTCTCATTTTTCCAATATCTTCAGCACTTAATAAACCTTTCTAGGAGAAAAAGCAATGGTCTTATTTTCTAAAACTTTAGACACAACCTTACACCCAAATTACACAATTTCAAAATCAGTTTTAGACTTTAAAAAGGTTTCACTAAATGTGAATTATTATTTAAAATATTCAGCAAATTAAGTGCATACATTCAGAAATGAAAAATTAAATAGATTGATAGGCACCATTCAAAACAACATTGCAAATGTTACTAAAGCAAAGCCTTACTTGTCTGGGTTTTTCACTCTGAATGTTGCATTAAGCGCTTTTAACCTGGAGTCTGCCTGGAAAAAATAATTTGTTGACTTAATACAATTGTATTTCAGGGTATAAAATTCAAACATTTTTACTTTTCCTTCAGAATTAAAGTGCTCAAGTACTTTTTTTATATCACTTGTTGTAAGCACATTAAACATATTGAAGAATAGTTTAGTAATTCTTTTTGAGAAAACTACATAAGTATGTTTATAAGTTAGAATGACTATTCCTCTATGAATGATGGCCTTCAGTGATTCCAAAGTACACCTGCAAACACCAATGTACCAGTAATGCCATCAGCTCTGCATGTGGTGAGGCACAGGACAAGTCTTACTTTTCTCGAAAGTCTTGCAAGAAAAGCAATGATTTGCCTGGGTCAGCTGTGACCCTGCTGCCTCATGAAGATCCTGTGCACTCTGAACGTAGTTCTCAGGTGGACTTCAAACCAACAGACCTTCATTTTCCTTATCATAATCAATGTCTCAGGGAAAAAAAAAATAATGCTCTGCTAAATAAAGCAAGCTAGACGGCATCATATTGCTATGTAGCTAGTTCATCTCGTGAAGCCATCCCTTTCTTTTTGTTGTTTTGGCTTTTGGGATAGGGCATCACGGAGCCCAGCTGCTGCACTCCTGACGCTCTGAGCTCTAGCTCCACAGCACTAGGACTGCAGGTGTGAGATGATGCGCCTGGCCTAGGAGATAGCATGTCTTCCTAACTTATTTCTAGATAAGTGTTCTCTAAGAAGAGACAGGGAGACAAATACTAAACAAGGATTTCATCTCATGAGATGTACTTAACATATTTAAATCCTAAATTTTTACAAAAAATTGAGCCAGGTATAGTGGCACACTCCTTTAGTCCTAGCACTGGGAAGACAGAGGCAGGTACACCTCTGTTTGTTTGAAGCCAGCCTTATCTAGATAGTGAGTTCCAGAACAGTGCTACATAGTGAAACCCTGTCTCCAAAATCAGAAAGAAAGAGAGAAGGGGGGGGGGGAGGAGAGAAAGAAAGAAAAAGAAAGAAGGAAAGAAAAAAAGAAAACTTTTTTTTTTTGCCTAAGGCACAGTGCTCATTGAAAATAGTAGTTCAACTATAAATCAATTTCAAAATGTAGTTTGGTTTTTAAAAAAATCTCTACCCTCATAAAGACTTAACATTATTCCAATTTCCAAACCACAATTTCAAATACTCTCAATTAGTAAAATGGAGCAGGCCAAAGCCACCAGGACTCCCTATCCCCTAAGAAAACAGAAACAATGTGATAATCCTGCTCCTCTAGACTTGGCTCCTGCAACACCAGAGCTAAGCTATGAAGACTGAAAATGCGTAAGGATTTATTTCTTTTATTTTTATGTGTATGAGTGTTTTGCCTGTGTGTATGTATGGGTACCACATGTGTACCTGGTGCCCAGAGACCAAAAGGAGTCTGGAACTGGAGTTACAGATGGTTTGTGAGCAACCTCTTGGGAGCCAAGAAAGGAACTGAGGCCCTCTGCAAAAGTAGCAAGTGCCCTTAATTGCTATCTCTTTAGCCTCCCCAGGCTCACTTTAAAATAAATAAGCTTATGTGTGGGGATGTCTTGCCTACATGCATGTCTAGCATGTCTGTGTACCATGTACAGGCCTGGTGCTTGTGGAGGCCAGAGGAAGGCGCTGAATCCTGGACTGGTTACAGGAAGATGTTTGTGAGCTACCACTTGGGTACTGACACTTGAAGTTGGGTCCTGTGGGAGAACAGACAGTGCTCTTAACCATAGGGCCAAGTCTCTAGTTATCCCAAATCTCATATTTGCTTATTTATTTTGAGGCAGGGATTCTCTGTATAGCCCAAGCTGTTCTCGAACTCAGAGATCTGCCTGCCTCTGCCTCTGCCTCTGCCTCCTGAGTGCTGGGATTAAAGGTGTATACCACCATGTCCCACTTCAAATCTCACCTTTTTTATTATTAAAGATTTATTTATTTATTTTATGTATATGACTACACTGTCACTGTCTTCAGACACACCAGAAGAGAGCATCAGATCCCTATTACAGATGGTTGTTAGCCACCATGTGGTTGCTGGGAACTGAACTCAGGACCTCTGGAAGAGCAGTCAGAGCTCTTAACCTCTGAGCCATCTCTCCAGCCCCAAATCTCACTTTTGATCCTATAATTTTTTCCTTTTTCCTTTTTTTTTTTTTTTTTCTCCCTCAGACAAGGTTTTCTCTGGCTGTTCTGGAACTCACTCTGTATTCCAGGCTGGCCTCAAGCTCACAGACATCTGCCTATCTGTGCTTCCCCAGTGCTGGGATTAAAGGTGTGCACCACCACTGACCAGCTGGAATATATTCTTAACAGACCACTAGCTTCCACCAACCCAAAGACTAAGAATGTCATCAAAAAGCATCTGAAGCCTACAGCACCCTTTCCTGGCTTTCCTGTCACCTGTCCACCTGCTGTCCCCACCAACATTTTACAAAAGGCACTAAGGTATGACTATCTTTTGTACAGTGACTATAAAATCCATGCGCTCTCCTTAGCACAACGTAGGCAACCTACTTGTGTTTCCAGGCCATGCTTGCTAGCGCTTGCCTCAGGATACTTTCTTATTCCTTTCTGAGAAAAAAAATTTGTTTTGTGTTGCTAGCCACTAGCTAACACACTGGCTAACACTCACCTTAAAGTGATTCTAGAAAAATGAACCAGCCTGGCGTGGTGGCACACACCTTTAATCCCAGCACTCGGGAGGCAGAGGCAGGTGGATTTCTGAGTTCGAGGCCAGCCTGGTCTATAGAGTGAGTTCCAGGACAGCCAGGGCTATACAGAGAAACCCTGTCTTGAAAAAAACAAAAAGAAAAATGAACCCTGCTGTCTCATTAACAATGATCATAGTCGTTTCTTTATGCTACTTATCACTCTTCAAATTATTTTTATTGAAATAATTTACCATCGTTTATCACATTACACGTTCCTTAAGAACATGTCAGTCAGGCTGGCGAGATAGCTCAGCGGTTAAGAGCACTGAGTTCAAATCCCAGCAACCACATGGTGGCTCACTACCATCAGTAATAAGATCTGGCTCCCTCTTCTGGGGTGTCTGAAGACAGATACAGTGTACTTACACATTATAATAAATAAATCTTTAAGCCATGGCCTGCACAGCACTTAAGAGAGTGAGTACTTGCATTCTGCAGGAACTCAGAATGTGGAATCTCAGAGACTAGCAGAGGCCCACACCTTGTCTTTGATGCTCCAAGCAATAGGAAAGGTTTAGATTCTTCTCAAACAGCCTCTATACATGTAAGACGGGGGCCCACACAACAGTGAGTATTCTTATAACAAAGTTAACTGAATGTCTTCACTGAACTAGTTTATGTGCTCTTTGCTCTGATTCCACTCAGTTACATACCATGAGTATTTACACAAAGATACTGAACTTGCTTTTCTTGCCTGGTACATCACCATCATCATCATCATCATCTTCTTCTTCTTCTTCTTTTCCCCCAAAACAGGGTCTCACAATGTAGCTCTGGCTGCCTTGAAATTCATTATGAAGACCAGGCTAGCCTCAAACTACTCCTGCCTCTGCTTCCCACATTGGGATCAAAGATGTATACTAGTACAGCTGGCTATCATTTATCTTATAGTACATACAGGTCCAGCATCTCTTATCTGAAATGCTTGGAGCTTTATATTGTCTTCAGACTTTGCTAGCTGAGTATCCCTTAATGTAATATGTAATACAAAAGACTCCCAAACCTAAAGCTGAATGATACCACTAAAATGTTTTAAATTCAAAACACTTAGTACTTGAGAATATTTCAAATGTTCAATTTAGGAATATTCTTTATTTTAAAAATTTGTGTTATGTTTGTCTACCTGACTCACATGATTAACACGGAGAAATCTCTCTCCGCCTGTGATAAGCTGTGCTAGCTGTCCCTCAGGAAGGTCTGGAGAGCTCCACATCTTCACTGCTGAGCTTTCTCATCTTCAGGCTACGGTCTCTTTTCCAAACCCCACTGCTAATGACTGTGAAGCTGCCTCACTAGCAGAGCCCATTTCACAGTGACTCCTACTTCTCTTCACACTGGGTCTCATGTTGCAGAAGCACCCCAAAGTCTCACCCTTTAGCAGACCAATGTTGGAAAAGCCAAGCATGGGTTTCCTAAGTATCTTGTGTCACAGGTAAGCAAATGTGGGAGTCAGAGAACAAGTGAAGTGCATACTAGTATACTGTAGGAAAAAAATCTTAAGCTGCATTTAAATTACTGATTTAAAGTGTCTTCTGGTAGAATTAAGAAACTGTCTATTGCAGCCCAAACAGCATTAAAACTACACAAATCAAAAATGACTCGAGTGTGTCTCTGAAACCCTGTTAATGATATTAGATGCAAAGCTGATTCCCATCATTGCTTGTCATCTCCAGTAAGTGCATGGGGCCATGCTTGGAACTGAAAGGGACGTGAGAGTTAGCCCATTGACTATCCTTACCTTCAGCTGAAATCCAGTCTCATTCACAGTCTCCTTCCAGTTACCTTCCTAAAAATCAAAGTCAGTTTTAGACACCATTACTGCAAAACCAACCAAACAATACATAACATTCCACATTAAATAAACTGAGTATCTATCATTCTGTTCTTAATTCAAGTGATATCGGAGAGGTTAAAAAAATTCTCTTTACTTCGAAACTAAACATACAAAGAAGACTCCAAACATTTAAAAAAACACATGTCTGAGATTTTAGACACCTGGCCTCCTAACACTAAAGATTAAGTTTTTTGCCAACAAGAGCCTGCCGACAGGAGCCTGATATAGCTGTCTTCTGCGAGGCTCTGCCAGTGCCTGGCAAATGCAGAAGTGTTTGTATTTGCCATCTATTGGATGGAACACAAGGTCCCCAGTGAAGGAACTAGAGAAATACCCAGAGAGCTGAAGGGGACTGAAGCCCCATAGAAGGAACATCAATATGAACTAACCAGTACCCTCAGAGCTCCTTGGAACTATACCACCAGTCAAAGAAAACACATGCTGGAACTTGTGGCTCCAGCTATATTTGTAGCAGAGGATGGCCTAGTCGGTCATCAGTGGGAGGAGAGGCCCTAGGACCTGTGAAGGCCAGGACCAGGAATGGGAGTGGGTGGGTTGGGGAGTGGGGGAAGGGGAAGGGGATAGGGGATTTTCGGAGGAGAAACTAGCAAAGGGGATAACATTTGAAATGTAAATAAAGAAAATATCTAATAAAAAAAAAGTGTTAAGTTTTCCCCAGCTTTTCTAAAAGAAAGCCACATAGCAAAACCCAATCCTTGTTAAAAAAAAAAAAAAAAAAAGATTAAGTTTTTATTTGGGTAATTGTAACAAAGTCTTTAGCATCCTTAAGTATAAAAATTTAGCTATGATGGGGCTGGAGAGATGGCTCAGTGGTTAGGAGCACATTCTCTTTTTAGCAGAAGATCCAGGTTTAGTTCCCAGTGCCCACACTGTGGGTTAGCATAGCTAACTCCAGTTCCCAGGGATCCAACCCTGATTCTGACCTGCACACACACAGCACATACACACACATACACACACACACACACACACACACACAAAATAAGTAATTTTTTTACAAGCTTAGATATGGAGCTGGTGATATGGCTCAGTATCTGGGTAAAGCATTTGCCACGCTAGACTGGCAATCTAAATTCAAATCCAAGAACCCATGTAAAGGTCACAGAGGAGGTCAACTTTACAGAACTGTCTCCTGACCCCCACATGTATGCCATGACAGGTGTGTGCTTCCCCATAGCACACTCATGAGAATACATGCACACTAATAATACATAAATTAAATGACAATCGTAGTTAATGACATAATCCAATAACTCAAATTTCAAACCAAACCAAACACAATAACCTGCCTATCAAAAGCTGATTCAGAAGAACCTTGAGGATTAGCATTTTATAATTTTTTAAAAGCCTAACTCTAATGAATATTTGTTTTCTAATGAATATTTTTAAAAGACTAATTAAAAGAAAAATACCTGGGTTAAAAACGCATAGAAGATTTTGTCTCTACAAAGGACAGGATGTGAAGCGACCCTCAAGAGGAAGTTTTCTAAGCCCACACGTCGTCTCTCCACAAAGTCTGGGTCCATGTTGTCAGCAGAGAGTTTATGCCACACGAACTCTGCCTGGGTAAGCAAAGCAACCGTGAGGAACGGGCTCAGTACAGGGACTCACTCAAAGCTCTTACCCACTGTCTCAGCCAGGGTCATCATTGCCACAATGAAACACCACGGCCAAAGAAACTTGGGAGGGAAGGGTTAATTTGGCTTATACTTCCATATTACTGGAAGTATCGTCAAAGGAAGTCAGAACAGGAACTCAGACAGGACAGGAGCCTGAGGCAGCAGCTGATGCAGAGGTCATGGAGGGTGCTGCTTACTGGCTTGCTTCCCCTGGCTTGCTCAGCCTGCTTCTTACAGAACCCAGGCCCACCAGCCCAGGGATGGCACCACCCACAATGGGCTGGGCCCTCCCTTCTCAATCCACATCAGTCACTAATTAAGAAAATGCCCCATAGGCTTGCCTACAGTTTGATTTTCTAGAAGCATTTTCTCAATTGAGGTTCCCTTCTCTTGGATTACACTAGCTTTTGTCAAGTAACTATGAAAATAGTCTGCACTCTCTCATAAAAGAACATTCTCTTTACAACAGGAGGAGACCATTAAAGAAAATCACAAGTGATCAAAATGCAGAGGAGTGAGCCTGTGTGCCTAAGGGAACATCTGAGCCAGAGACCGAAGTCTGCTGGGAGACTGCATCTCCCCAGAGTGATAGGGAAGCTACACCTATGAACCTGACTGCCTAAACACGAACCACACAGGGACCACACTAAGAACAGACTAGCATGGAAAAGGGAAACCTTATGGGGCCTCAACTCTATGTAAAAACTGTGGGCAACTAATAAATGCTAAAAATGGGAGAAAGAATCTTTCCAATGGAAGAGCCCAAGTGGTTACTCAGTACCAAATGAAATCATATACATAGAAACAACATTATAGAGATTGAGCAAACTGTATCTATATGTATAGCAGAAATATATATGGGAGGGCTGGAGAGATGGCTCAGTGGTTAAGAGCACTGACTGCTCTTCCGAAGGTCCTGAGTTCAAATCCCAGCAACCACATGGAGGCCCACAACTATCCATAATGAGATCTGACGCCCTCTTCTGGTGCATCTGAAGACAGCTACAGTGTACTTAGATATAATAATAAATAAATCTTTAAAAAAAAAAAAAAAAAAAAGAAATACATATGGGGGACAGAGGCGGGTGGATTTTTGAGTTTGAGGCCAGCCTGGTTTACAGAGTGAGTTCTAGGACAGCCAGGGCTACACAGAGAAACCCTGTATTGAAAAGCCAAAAACAAAAAAGAAGGAAAACAAATAAATGAATGGCTCATTGCAGACTCCTCAGCTCCTCCTGCTGTCTATGTCTTACCCGCTTTTCTGGGAGAGGTGGCACAACAACATGTGGGTAGTACACTAGAAGGTAGTTTCTCAACAACTCGAACTCACTGTACCGCCTCCACAGTGAGTCTGTGAGCACACTCTGACCATCGGCATGCTCAACTGACCTGGAAAGGGACAAACAGCACACTGTTACTTAGAACACACAACACGACACCACCTCGTTCAAAACCAGCTGTGACACAATGGAGAACTTTCCATGTTTTCTTGCTTAGTCCTTACAACCCAGGGAAACAGGGAGGATGAAGATGTAGCTGACCAGATCCATCCAGTCCAAAGCTCCGGTGCTGGCTCCCTTCTGTTAGAGAAGACCCACCTCAACTCTTGAGAAAGAGCTATCTTAGAGACATTCTAAAAGCCCAAGTATAGTATTGATTTCACAACCTACAAGACATTTGTAATATTACTGCTACCACAAAGAGGGTACAACTTCATGACAAAGACTAAGACACCACAAAACCTCAGTTCAGGATATGAATAAATCAGATGGCTCTGAACACCAGGAGAGTCCACAAGAGCAAACTTAGTCTGCTCTGAAAGGGCATGAAAACTCACAACTTCTATTTGTTTTCCTTTTAAAGAGCCGGCAAGCACCTCGTGCTTTATCTACATAAAAGTCTCAAGTACAGATGGGAGAAAATGAGGGTAAAATAGTGGAAAGGTTATGTTAAGGCACTAAGGATTTCTGCTACCCTCAAGAATGCAGTATTTTGCTTGTTGTTTAAGGTGGGATCTCACTATTTAGTTCTGGCTGGCCAGGAACTCAAGAGATCCACCTGCCTCAGGGCACGTGCAAAGATAAAAAGAGTGCCACCACACCCTGCCACAGAAACATTTGAGGTAGTATCAAGACTTCCTTTTTGTTCCAACTATTCACTTGACAATAACTTATTTACCCTCTAAGAAATGCACATACAACCACAATGTGCACTTGTCCACTAGGACAAAGTGACAGAGAAGCAAAATCAGTCTTGGAACAGTTGTTTGAAAAAATGTGTCAGGCTCAGCATAATAGCTGCTCATCTGTTAGTTTTGGTTTTTAGATGGGTTCTACTATGCTGGCCTAGCTGGCCTCAAACTCCTAAATTTAAGTGATCCTTCTATATGGGCAGGTAGTAAATGAGGCCTTAGGTTAGTGAGAGAAAGAAAAGATATTAATGTTCCTGCCTTAGCCTCCTGAGTAACTAGATTTACACTACTGTGTAGACCTGGATGTCCTGGAACTCACTGTGTAGACCAGGCTAGCCTCAAACTCACAGAGACTCACATGTCTCTGCCTCCGGAGTGCCGAGATTAATGGCATGTGCCACCTCCCTCAGTTACCAATGTCTCTTTTCAGAAGACTTATTTTACTATTAATTATATGTGTCCTTGTGTGTATATGCCATGTGAGTGCAGGTGTTCTCAGAGGCCAAAGGATTGGATTCCTGGGAGCTGGAGGTACAGGCAATTGTGAGATGCCTGGTGCAGGTGCTGTTAAGTGAACTCTAGGTCCTCTGCAAGAGCAGTATATGCTCTTACAATTAACCTATCTATCTAGACCTACACTATTGGTCTTAGCAATTATTGCTTGTTTTCACCATTACTGTTTTGAGACAGGATATGTGTATATATATATATATATATATATATATATATATATATATACACACATATGTATACATACATACATATATACATATATACACATATACATACATGTGTGTGTATATTTGATATATACACACACATATATATATCCAAGGATGGTCTTAAACTCCTGGTCCTCTTGCTCTTGGTGCTAGTATTACAAGTGTGCACCACTAGCCTATGTGTAAGTAGTAAGTAAATAAATAAACAAATGTATATATAAACACACACACACATATATATACACACACATATACATATACACACATATATGGCTGGGCATGATAGCACAGATACAGATACAGGAGGTGGATCTCTGTGAGTTCCAGGCCAGGGTGGTCTATACAGCAAATTTCAAGACAGCCAGGGCTACATAGAGACCCTGCCTATTTATTTAAAGGAATAAACAAAAAACCAACAATAAATAAACAAATATAGTAAGCTTATTACTAAGCCTATTAATTACATATTACTAAAAAGACAACACAATAAGAAATATAAAACACAGCCGGGCATGGTGGCGCATGCTTTTAATCCCAGCACTTGGGAGGCAGAGGCAGGCGGATTTCTGAGTTCGAGGCCAGCCCGGTCTACAAAGTGAGTTCCAGGACAGCCAGAAACCCTGTCTCGAAAAACCAAAAAAAAAAAAAAAAAAAAAACACAATTTTAAGTTTCCAACTTTAACATGAAATATTTAATTTTATCTCAACTTACAAGCAAATGTTATCATTGGGTTTGCCTTCCAAATTAGAAGACTTTAATAATGGCATACTGTTTCCAAGACATTGAAGCATTCCCACATGTTCTAAAAGACAATTCTATCTTGAAACAACATCCTACCACAAGAACCAACCTCTGAAGGAAATTACAGCTATTCAGCCTCACTCTGCTGAACTGTTAGAAAACCTTTCCATCTAATATAAGCCCATCCTTACAACCCACCGTGTCTCGATGAGGTAGGCAGTGTACGTTTCTTGCATGTTCACGGCGTTTCTTCCAGTTCTCTTCTCTGCTTCTGAAACACTGATTTCTATTTTCTTCAACCAAAAATTATTTCCCGTCATCTGGATAAATAAATAGATAAATAGATAGATAGATAAATGGAACAACAAAAGCCCTTAAAGATGGTACTGATAGATGAGGTAAGGGGGGTGAATGTGATCTATTGACAGTATAACAAAACCCCATTATTCTGTGCAATTAATATAAGATAGTGAAAGTGATATTGGGAAACCCACAGCCATACTAATAATACTCAGTACTGGTGAGGGTTGGTATTCAGTCACAGGGCAAACAGCTGAGGCACATATTTTACATAGCAAAGCAGATCTGACCTCCAGGTTACCACTGCATCCCCTAGTCCCTACCTGTTATGAGGCATGGCTGGCATATTCTGCCCTCTCCCCTGAACTTACCAGCCCAAAGGCTGGGCTTTCCTTTCTAATGCAGACATTTTGGTCTTCCCTCTCTCCCTGTGTGGTCATGCTCTTTCTCTTTCTCCTACCACTCAGGTCTCCCTTACCACAACAACCCTAGCCCCGTTCCCGGAGTCCAGTGTACCCACCCCAAGAGCAGATTCCCAAAAAACCTGCATTTATAGACTTTAATTTGGTCTGAATTGGCTATTTCACCATTGGGGAATAACTTATCACCAAATATTTCAAGATGGTTTGTGGGCTCAATGGGTACAGTGCTTGCCATGCAAACATGAGGACCTGCGTTTGGATTCCAGGTCCCAGGTAAAGCTGCCTGAGGCAGCATATATCTGTAACTCTAATGTTCCTTCCATGGCACAAAGGGACACAGTGACAGGAGAATTCCCAGAAGCTTGTGGGCCAACTACCCTAGCCTATGCAACGGAGAACTATGAGACCAAGGTTATCCTCTAACCCCCACACACATGCACCACAAACACACATACAAATACATTATCTGAGTTGCTATGGATTACTAAATGACAACAGCAAATGGCAATATCTCTTTATCAAAACAACTGCAGCACATCAGCTTCTTTTTTTGTGTGTTTGTATTGTTTTTTGTTTTTTGTTTTGTTTTTGGTTTTCGAGACAGGGTTTCTCTGTATAGCCCTGGCTGTCCTGAAACTCACTTTGTAGACCAAGCTGGCCTCGAACTCAGAAATCCACCTGCCTCTGCCTCCCAAGTGCTGAGATTAAAGGCATGTGCCACCGCGCCCGGCATAGCACATCAGCTTCTTGAGAGGTATTTTAATGGTTATCATACATTTAATGTGTAAGCAACCAAGAATAAATCTATACAGGAACATATAAGAAAAAGTCTTCAGATGGGGAGCAGCTAAGAGATAGATTCCTGCTTACCTAATGTTTGAGGCTCTAAGTTCAAGTCTCATCATTATAAAAACAAAAATCTTTAGGTTATATTATAAACTGAGGATTCTGGGGAGACTAGTAGATTATCAAGTACCAAATATCTACTAACCCATCAACACAATACATGCATAGATTCTGTCTACAAAAGTATTTGCAGAGGTTTGGGAGTCATCTCATGGTGGAACCCTTGTCTAGCCAGCACAAGGGCCTGGGTTCCATTCTATCTTAGTGAGGTTACTATTGCTGCAATGAAAACCTTGACAAAAAGCATGTGGAAAGGGAGTGGGTGCATTGTATTTTGCTTACACTTCCTTATCAGAGTTCATCATCTAACTGATACACACACACACATGTGCATAACCCCTCATACACACATGTGCATAACCCTCTCATACACACGTGTGCATAACACTCTCACACATGTGTGCATAACCCTCTCTAAAAAAAAAAAAGAGAGAAGACTCCTTTTGTGGATAGGTAGCAGAGGAGGGTATGTTAGAAAAAAATATAAAGATACACACATAAAAAAATGCCATGCCAGGTGGTGGTGGCGCACGCCTTTAATCCCAGCACTTGGGAGGCAGAAGCAGGCAGATTTCTGAGTTCCAGGACAAGGCCAGCCTGGTCTACAGAGTGAGTTCCAGGACAGCCAGGGCTATACAGAGAAACCCTGTCTCAAAAAAGCCAAAAAATAAAAAAAATAAATAAATAAAATAAAAAAACCCGACATAATGAAATTCATTATTTTTTGCATTTGTTACCTTAAAATTAATACATAAAAAGATCTGAAAACAAAGAGTACTTTCTTTTATATCTACTAGAAGAACTGCAAGTCTATATAAAAAGAACAAACACAAAAGAAGTGGTGGTTGACAGGCTTGAGAGTGTGTGTGTGTGTGTATTCTGATACTAATTCTGCTTTCTCAAGAGTGCTGCTCCATGAGCAGTCGATCATGTACTCAGGTGATCACATGTGAACCCTCTCCCCATTTTAATTGGTCAATAAAAGCCAGAGCCTATGACTGGGCAGTGGAAGGGATAGGTGGGACAGGATGTCTTTAAGAGGAGGGCAGGGAGAGAAAGGAGAATGTGAATGGAGGAG
>NC_034601.1:28288497-28290264 GCF_900095145.1 Mus pahari | reverse complement strand
CAGAAGGCAGAAGCAGGTGGAGGTCTAGCTAGCCTGATCTACACACCGAGTGTCAGACCATCCAGAGATAATACAGCATGTTGGCAAACTGATCTCAAACAGTTTCTGGGAAAAGGCGCTTCACAGTCTGCTTACATTATGGTTTGAATCTGCAATGTGCTCCCCCTCACCCCTCACCCCCTCAGTCCCCTGCTGGAATAACTCTGTAATTTGTTAAAACCTTAGGAGGAACAGCCCATATGGAGGAATTAGGGCAGTAGGGCAGAGTCTTTGAAGTGGCTTCTCCCTATCTTATGAAGCCGTAGCCTCCTTCACATGATCTAGCCACTATGACACTCTGCCCCAGGCAGAATGGAGCCAAGCAGTCAGGTACACCAGGGACCAACCCTCAAGTTGTTTCTATCACATACTTACTTGGTCACAATGACACAAGTACAGGGCTTGTGAGATGGCTCAGTGGTTAAGTGCTCTGACTCTTCTCCCAGAGGTCCTGAGTTCAAATCCCAGCAACCACATGGTGGCTCACAACCACCTGTAATGAGATCTGATGCTCTCTTCTGGTGTGTCTGAAGACAGTGACGATGTACTTATGAATAATAATAAATAAATCTTTAAAAAAAGGCACAAGTACAAATTATAAATGTGAGGTTTCAAAATGCAGAAAGTTTCCTGAGACTGAGTCTCACTTTGTTCTAAGCTGGCTTGAAACTCATGATGAGGCCCAGGCATAAGTCAACATACTCAAAACAATTTTTTTAAAAGAATTATTTATCGTGTGGTGGCGCACGCCTTTAATCCCAGCACTCGAGAGGCAGAGGCAGGCGTATTTCTGAGTTCGAGGCCAGCCTGGTCTACAAAGTGAGTTCCAGGACAGCCAGAGCTACACAGAGAAATCCTGTCTCGAAAAACAAAAACAAAAACAAAAACAAAAAAAGAATTATTTATCTAATTTATAAGAGTACACTTTAGCTGTCTTCAGACACACCAGAAGAGAGGGCATCAGATCCCTTTACAGATGGTTGTGAGCCACCATGTGGTTGCCGGGAATTGAACTCAAGAACTCTGGAAGAGCAGTCAGTACTCTTAACTGCTAAGCCCTCAAAACAATTTGAAATGGTCACACATAACAAAAAAAAAAATTTGTTTATGTTATATTTCAGGAAAGTAAAAAATACACAGCCTCCAAATCATTGGCAAGGATAATACTAACGATATCTCCCATTTTCGTCTGTTATGGACAGAACCCTAAACAAAAACATGTTATAAAACATTAAATATGACAGAATAAAATTAAAAATAAAGTCAATTAAGGAACACAAATACTTCAAACTTCATGTGTGTGGTGTTTATATGAGAATGGACCTCATATGCTCATTTATGGGGTCCGTGGTTGGTGGAACTGTTTGGGAAGATTCATTAGATGTGGATTTTTGGAGGAAGGGGTGGTGGCTGGCTTTTAGGGATTCAAAAGCTAATGGCATTCCCAGTGTCTCTCTCATTGCCTGTTGCATGTGATGTGGGTCAATATGTAAACTCTCAGCTACTGCACCAGTTCCATGCCTGTCTGCTACCATGTTCCCTGCCATGATGGCCATGAACTTGAACCCTTTAAAACTGCCCCAAATTAAATGCTTTCCTTTATAAGTTGCCTTAGCCATGGCGATTTGCCACAGCAACTAAAAACTAAGACATTGCCGGGCTGTGGTGGCACACGCCTCTAATCCCAGCACTTGGGAGGCAGAGACAGGCAGATTTCTGAGTTCAAAG
>NC_034601.1:28285800-28288054 GCF_900095145.1 Mus pahari | reverse complement strand
AAAAAAAAAAAACAAAGAATGGGTGAATACAAGAATAAGGCAAAGAAGCTAGAAGAGAACAGCATATATCCTCAGGCCCAACAGACAACTAATACCAGGAAAAGATAAAGCTGTAAGAGAGCTTTTGATTTCCAGTGAGTCTGAACAGTGATTTGACTTCTCTGCCTGTTTCCTCATGGTGGAGTGTTAATTGATCCTCAATGTAGTATTCCCCTAGCTCACAATTCTAATCCCAATGTGATACTGAAAGGAAGGTCTGAGGTTGCAGATGGTCTCTGTAGGAACACTCATTTCCCTGAGCAGATACCCTGATACCGATAGAGTGTGCTTATACCTGCCTGCAACTCCAGTTCCAGGGGAGCTCTTCTGGCCCACAGACAGCCACACACATGGCACAACTCACAAAGAAACATAAATGAAACAAGTACTGTGAGCACTTTTTAGATTTTATGTGCATGAGCATTTTGCCTTTATGTACTGTCTTAGTTTGGGTTTTATGGGGGTGAAGAGACACCATGTCCAAGGCAACCTTTTTTTTTTTTAAACATTTATTTATTTTATGTATGGGAGTACACTGTAGCTGTCTTCAGACACCAGAAGAGGGCATCGGATCCCATTACAGATGGTTGTGAACCACCATGTGGTTGCTGGGAATTGAATTCAGGACCTCTGGAAGAGCAGTCAGTGCTCTTAACCGCTGAGCCATCTCTCTAGCTCCTAAGGCAACACTTACAAAGAACAACATTTAATTGGGGCAGTTTCAGAGGTCCATCATCATCATGGTGGGGGAACATCACAGCATCCAGTGCTGGAGAAGGAGTTGAGAGTTTTACATCTTGATCCAAAGGGAGCAGGGAATGCAGAGGAGACTGTATGTCACAATGGATGAGATTGTATGATTTCAAAGCCCACTCCCACAATAACAAACTTTCTCCAACAAGACCACACCTCCTGTTAGTGTTGTTCTTCATGGGCCAAGCATTCACACACATGAGTCTACAGGAGCCATACCTACTCAAACTACCACACAAATGAAAATGCCTCACAACATGCCCACAGGCCAATCTAACTGAGGCGATTCTTCAACGGAGAATCCCTCTTCCAAAGTGATTCTAGTTTGTAATGTTGACAAAAACTAACCAGCACCCCAGCCTTCCCTGTGACTTCCTGGCTTCAAAGAACTGGACTATGGATGATAGGATCAGGAATACAGANTGAAGCATACACATCCCAGCTTTCTAGCAACGTTTGTTGTTGCTCTTCTGTTTTGTTTTGAAACAAGGTCTCTCTATATAGCCCTGGCTGTCCTAGACTATGTAAAGCTTGGCCTTGAACTCAACAGAGATATGCCTCTGCCTCCCAGTGCAGGAATTAAAGATGTTGTGTGGCCACGGATCAGCTTCAATTTTGCAGCAAGTCTTTGCCTTTCTAAAGAAAAGTGATGTTTACCTGATCTTTGAGTACTGTCAACTGAGGTCAATGTCCCAGTTTCATGTACACGCGGATACCATGTATTGTATATAGTATATATGTATGTACACATACACATGTGAACATATACAAAATGTTTTGTTGACTGTGTGTTTGCACAAAGGTAAAATGTATCATTGGTGTGCTGTTTAAAAATAAAGAGTTATGGACTAAGCATGATGGTTAAAATAATAGGAAGAGACCATGGTAGGCAAACAATGAAGTTCAAGGCTAGCCTGGACTACACTGTACAATCTCAAAAACAAATGCATACAAAGAATTGTGTTGCCTGGCACTTAGCAAGAGCTCACTATTATTTATTACCCAATAGATGTAGGTCTAGGTTTTTCTGATAAAAACTAATGCATGTTTACCACATAAGTATTTGAAAGAATGAAAAAATTACATAGCTTACCACATCCCAAAGCTAACTGCTGTGCTTGTATTAATCAGTATGGATCCTTACAATCTCCTTTCTAGGAGAGATACCTTTGTGACTAAAGTGAGTTCCTTGGCGATACGACTACACTGATCAGAAATGATTGTATTAATTAACCTTTGCACTACAGTTAGTAAACCCTTAAGAGAATCAACTTACAGAAAGATTGACTTTGGAAGTTCTAGTTTATCAAAACTGACTGCACTGGCTTTGGTCCCAAAGCAAGGCAGTCCACTGTAGAGAGGGAGCTGTAGTAAATTTACCTCAGGGCTAGGAAGAGAAAGAGACTGAGTGAGACCTCTCATTGAGGTCCCAAAATCATCTCAAGGACTCACACACACACAC
>NC_034601.1:28284681-28285789 GCF_900095145.1 Mus pahari | reverse complement strand
CACACACACACACTACTTCCCACATCTAACTGAAATCTGCACAACATTCCAAAAGTACCTTAGACCAAGCCTGCAACAACTGGATTTTTGAAGTTCTTACCCAAATCACTGCCATGGTTCTGGGCATTTTAAAAGATGGTATGGTATGTTTGGGTATAATGAATAGTGGGAGTATAGTTAATTACTTAGTTCAATTTGTTAATACAAGCTAGCAACATCCTACTTTAGAGGCTGGAAGGTAGGCACACATACAATGCAAGCTCAGTCTCAGATTCTGGGACATACAAAGGATCAAGGTGCTGGGAGACTTGTTATCTGGGGAGACCTTGCTTCTAATCAGGAACTTTTGGGAGACATTCAAAGTCCAAGCTATAGGATGCACCTATAAAAATTTCTCTTCCTTTTTACATTATCCTCATCTGCAGACCCACTTAGATCTGCTGTTCATCAGGGAGGGAAGGCGCTAAATTTATACATTAGGATGTCTAAGTGCCAGCTGAGCAAACTCGTGGCTCTGTCAACACTGCCAACCTAGGACACATTCCCTTTAAACCGCCACTTATGAGTCCCTCGGCAATGACGCTTGGTGAACATAAGCCCCTGCACCAGTCTCTTAACTCCTGAAAGCTTTCACCTGGAAAAGAAATGCTCTTATCTCCATTCTCTCTGGTTCCCTTCCTTTCTGCTAGGTTTCCTTACCTTCTGACTATTTACTACTTTTCTTAGAGATTGGGTTTCTTTGTTTTTTCCCTTTTCTAAAATATTGTTTTGGGGTTTTTGTTTTGTTTTATAAGATAGGGTCTCTATATGTAGTTCTGGCTCTCTTGGAACCAGGCTGACTTCAAACTTGGAGATCCACCTGCCTCTGCCTCCAAAAGTGCTGAGATTAACGATGTGTCACGATGCTCCCAGCCTCTAAATAATTTTAAATAAAATTGACTACAGCTTTGTTTTGTTTAAATGAATGTGCTCTTCTGTACAGGGTAAGACTACAAAAGGAAATGAGATAAGATTTCTAATTAGCCAATGTTAGTTTTTTGTCTAAACTCCACCCACAGTTACCTGGCAACAACCAGGTAGGCCTGGCTCACTATAAAAGGGCTGCTTG
>NC_034601.1:28282494-28284670 GCF_900095145.1 Mus pahari | reverse complement strand
TCTCTCTCTCTCTCTCTCTCTCTCTCTCTCTCTCTCGCAGTCTTGTCTCTCTCTCTCGCTCCCTCTCTCTCCCCATTCCCTTCCCCCTCTTTCCACATGGCCGGCCTCTGTTTCTCTACACTCTCCCTCTTTCTGCCTTTCTCTGCCTCTATTACCCTATTAACTCCCCTCCCCATGCCCTGAATAAACTCATTTCTATACTATACCATCGTGTGGCTGGTCCTTCAGGGGAAAGGGATGCCTTGGCATGGACCCGCAGAGGCACTCCCTTCCCCCATACCTCACCACACCCCCACAAAACATATCCTTATACTTCTTTATCTTTTTATAAACACATCAGCCGATGGCAAAGGACTAGAGAATCACAGAAGAAAAAACAAAAGGAGGACACACACACAAACACGTACACATGTACATACATGAACATATACACACAAATAACATAAAGGTCTAGATCTATACTGTAAGTTCATATTAATTCAACATGTATGCTCACAAAATAATAAAATTTTATCATCATGAGCAAAATCAAAGTCCTTCTGATGCCTTGAACCGACACAAGGGTTGTGTGTAATTAGGTAGAAAGCATTTGCCTGGCATGTGGGAAACTTAACATTCCATCCCAGAACTAAAACAGGGCTGGGCATGGGGTCATAACCACAGGTTTGGAGAACATTTTAAACCTTACAATCTTCAGTATTCATGGACACATCTGGCACTACGGATGAGAGGGAGTGTATACTGAATAACCACTGTGGAAACAATCTGGCACTGACTGCTACAGCTCCACATACACTACTACCTGTAGCCCTGAGATCCCACTGCTAAATTTAGACTAGAATCTTAGACATTTGGAAATAAGAGAGATTTAAGAGGAAGTTCATGTGTAATAACTCTCTAAAACAGCAAAAACTTCATTATTCAACTCTCCATGAACATAAGAGATAAATAAACCATGGTCTACACAGAAAGACCAAACTATAAAGCCATAAAAATCAATTAGCTAAAATACTTTTGAGATGATAAATCCCAAAAGAAAGAAGATATATGGAAAATATTTCATTTATGAAACTTCAAAATTGAGTAAAAGAATGTATTATTTAGAGATACAGTCATAAAGTAAGAGGAAGTATGGAAGCTCACATCTGTAATCCTATCCCTTAGAATCAAGAGAAGGATTCCCAAAACTTCCAGGCTAACCCAGGTAAAGGTGAGAACCTACCTAAACAGAGCAAAAATACCACAAAATGGTGGTTCTTGCCTGTAATCCAAGAAGATCAGGAGTTCCAGGATGCCCTGGGCTACATGAAATCTTGTCAAAACAAAAACATATAGAATAGTCTAAGTCTGGGCTGGATAGGCAGCTCAGTGATTAAGAACAGTCTGTAGCTAGGTGGTGGTGGCATAAGCCTTTAATTTCAGCACTCAGGAGGCAGAGGCAGGTGGATCTCTGTGTTTGAGGCCTGCTGGGCCTACAGAGTGAGCTCTAAGACAGCCCAGGGCTACACAGAGAAAACATGCATTGAACCCCTGCCCCCCCCTCAAAAAAAAACCATTCTGTGGCCTTGCAGAAGACTCAGATTCTGTTCACAGCATCCACCTGGTGGCTCACAATCATGCTTACTGCCACTTCCAGAGGATCTAATACCCTCTTCTGACCCTCTTCTGAGCACACACACACACTCACTCAGGCAAAATACTCATACATACAAAATAAAATAAATCTTCATAGTACATACTGCCCTTGTGAAGGACCCAAGCTCAGTTTTCACTATCCATGTCAGGCAGTTCCTGTAACTATAGCTCCAGACAGTCACACCCTCAGTCAGAGAGTCATACCCCCACACAGACACATACAAAATAAAAAAGAAACTAATGGGGCTAGTGAGATGGCTCAGCGATTGTTAAGAGCACTGACTATTGTTCCAAAGGTCCTGAGTTCAAATCCCAGCAACCACATGATGGCTCACAACCATCCATAATGAGATCTGACACCCTCTTCTGGGATGTCTGAAAACAGCTACAGTGTACATACATATAACGATAAATCTTTGGGCCAGAGCAGGATGGGCCGGAGTGAGCAGAGGTCCTGAGTTCAATTCCCAGCAAGCACATGATGGCTCACAACCATCTGTACAGCTACAGTGTACTCATATACATAAAAGTAAATAAATAG
>NC_034601.1:28280622-28282483 GCF_900095145.1 Mus pahari | reverse complement strand
AGTTCGAGGCCAGCCTGGTCTACAGAGTGAGTTCCAGGACAGCCAAAGCTCCACAGAGAAACCCTGTCTCGAAAAACCAAAAGAAAAAAAAAAAAAAGAAGAAGAAAGAAAGAAAAGTAAATAAATAAATCTTAAAAAAGAAAGAAAGAAAGAAAGAAATGTCAAAACTATGTATTAACGGGGCATGCCTTTAATATCAAGGAGGCAGATCTCTGCATTCCAGGCCGACAATGTCTGGAGCTGGTAGGGAGGGTTACATACTATATGATGACAACTATATGACATTCCTGAAAAGGGAAAACAATAGGAATGAAGAAAAGAAAAAGGAAAGAACAATAGGAGAGGGGTGGGTAAGAACAGGCAGAGCAGAAGAGTTTTAGGACACTTACAAGTTCATATGACAGTGTGCAAACTATGGACTTTGGGTGACAACCTGGCCTCACCGCGTATAACATAAACCAGTCTGGTAAGAAGCGTGGATAAGGCACAAGTCTGAATATGAGAATTGAGTATACGGGAAAAATCTCCCGTTTCCCTTTCAATTCTACGGCGACCTTAAAACTGTTCTTAAAAATTAAAGTCTTTAACTTATAAGTACACATAAATGGTTTAAGTAGTCAAAACCTCCAACTGCTGAGAAATTCCTGGTTAGCTCTCTCGAGACTTAGTCCTCTCTAGAGATGCATCAATTATAAAAATGTACGGGTTACCTTAGCACGAATACCTATGGGGGTGGGCGGGGAGGAAGCAACAGGGGCAGCAAAATGGCTGGATAGGGGCTGAGCAACTGAGGGACAGGGAGTTCTAATACAGGGCGCTAATGAGTTTCCTAAACGTTTGTTCATCAGAGTCTACAAATCTGGGACGACCCTTTGGATGGATGCACTCACAGACAACGCTACACTCTCTCAACTCAAACGGTGAGAAACACCGGTTATCACCGAGGGGTGGGGACTGCAGGATCCGTCTCTAGGGGGAAACATGGCACTTATCCCAAATAACGACATTACAGCTAAATGGAGAGTTCAACAAATGTTTCTTCCTCTGTCCCTTCTCTTTAACTTGACGCTGAAGTCTTATTTCCCGACGTGGCCATAGGCCAAGCCCCCCTCACTGCGCACACTCGCCTCCCACCACCGGTGTAGCCGCCTCCCTGCGACCCCCTCGGCCCGCCGGAAACAGCAGCGACCTCATCAGGGCCAGACCCCGGGGGACGCGCCCACTGACACCGCGGGCCACGCCACCGCGGACGCGCGTGACAGCGCCCACGCGGCCCTCCGGCACGCGGCGCCTGTGAGTCCATTTCCACTCCGCTTCGGGTCATCCTCCGGCCTCGGGGACCGCACCCACCAGACCCAGCCAGGGCAGCCCAGCCCAGCCCGGCCCGGCCCGCTAGGCCCGGCCCCAGACCAGAAGCCTCCGCCGCCCCTCTCCTCACCGCGTCGACCCCTGAGCCGTCTTCCCGGGTGCCCTCGGCCTCCTCACCGACCGCGGCTTCCAGCACAGCGCCAGGGCCGCCCAGCGGCTCCAGGGGTGCAGGCTGCAACAGCTTCTCGGGGTCCGGAGGCGCCTGCTCCATAGCTGTAGTTTGGTACCGCGAGGCCAGTGCGCCTGCGCAGGGCCTTGACTCCAGCCGCCCCGCCCTCTGTGGTAGTCCCGCCCCGCGCTCTCGGTAGTCCCGCCCCTGCCCACAGAAACTCCACCTAGGCAGCGGAGACCCCAGAACGCTGGACCACCAGCCAGGACCTGCGACCAAGGGAGGTAGGGGAAAGCTAGGGCTGACAGAGGGTCAGCTACAAAACTGGAAATCTGGGAGAGCCGGTGAAGACATAAAGAAACGAAACGAAGGTCAAGTGAACGC
>NC_034601.1:28270105-28272796 GCF_900095145.1 Mus pahari | reverse complement strand
TGCAAACTCTTCTCTCCATTTATAAAGGAGACGCCAACACTGCTGTTCTCCATTTTTATTGTTTTTCAATTTTCCCAACATATGAACAATAGCTCATTTTGAGATTTTTTTTTTCAGTGCACTTCACAGCAAAAATGAAAACGGAATCATTAAAATGGTTGTACACAGACCAATTCTTTTAATTTACAATTTGCTGAAAAATCATTGTCGCTGTTTTCATCCTGTGAACCCTACTAAGAGAACGGTTTCTCAGAGCGCAGACGCAGTCGCCTGGCACGGCCTATGAGCGACAGGTGCATTTGCACACTGACTGGAAGACCACGTGGGCAGGAGCAGGGTAAGGCACCACTCTGGACAGTAAGGTAGCTCGCAGTAACAAGAGTCAGCACCACGGGTGGGTGCTCAGCAAATACTTGAATAAATGAAAACCATAATTAGCACGATTCTGTTCATTGCCAGCAATTCTTCAACCCCAATAAAATACCTATAAAAAAACAATTTACCTGAATGCAGATACCTGCTTTTTATATTTAGTTCATATCCTTTCTTCAGTGTTTACGTTTCCTTGAAAAATAAAATAAAACCATACGTTACGTGTACTCAGGCACAGACATAATTGAATTACTGACAGACATGAACAGGTTTAAGTTTTAACTTTTGAGTGAACAGAGGTCAGATAAAGCAAACTTGCTCAGGATAGCACATAATACTGAATATGAACCTACAAATGAAAATAGGTAAGGAAAAGTAACAGTTTTGTTCTTAATATTTTCTATTTTTTTTTAATGCCTTAGTTCTTGAGAAAGGCCAAAATCTCATATTGACATGAACACATTTTAAAAAATTGTCTCTTAAGTGTAATATTTAATAAAACTAGGTATTGAAAAATGTTCTGAAATTTTTCAAGTCAATGTTGTTTTCAAGTATATTAAAATGCTCAGAAGAAAAAAATTCCTCCATGGTTACAATCCTAATTATAAATACACTTTTAAAAGAGAGTTCCAACAGAGCACTGACGGCCTTCCTCAGACACAGGCATGGCCTCCAGAGGAGAGAGGCCTTGGTACAACAGCCCAGTGATGTGTGAACACTGACTTCAGGCACAGCGGCTGAATCCACTTGAAGGTCACGTTCCTCTCCCTCTTGGCTGGCTTACAAGAGCAGTGAATACTTCAGCTATGGACAGAAAGCAAAACAGATGCTGCAAGAGACGTTACTTCTTACTACAAAGGAACCAAAGTCATTGAGTTCTCTGCTGTTATCTGTTGTCCCCGAAAACACCAGAGGCTTGAGCAGCGCTCAGGTCAGATCAGACGACGCATGAACTGCTAGGCGGAAGGCTCTGAGATGGTATTGCTCGTGTTGGTGAGCAGGCTGGAGGCCCATCGGGTGTCCTTAACACTTTGGTCTTGCTGCAGGGTGATGGGCTCAGTAGGTACATTCGTGTTCAGGCTGTACAGTTAGGAAACAGGTCACTCAGTGCAACAACTCCATCTGAGAGGGCTTGGGGTACACAGAGGAGAACCTCATTTGGTCCAGTCTTAGAAAGCGTGTGTCACTCTGCTGGTTGTGATGGAATTCCTTTCCACAGTGGTTTGTGATACACCCAGCCATCTCCCTGAAACAAGTGGAAAGGGAGTCAGAGCACCATCCTGCCAGCATCTCCCATTCAGAACCCAACCAGACCAACAGCAACATGGGGTTCCCCAGCCTCCACGCTTGAAACCTCAGATACCGCCTGCAGCTGAGGGGGGATGTCAGCTATGGTTTGCATGTGAACTGTCCCCACTGTGGGTGTGTTTAGGAGGTAGGGGACTGCTGGGTCCTGGGAGGATTTGCCCAGCTCTGCCTCCTATGAACCTGACTGCCAAGGTGACAATCAGCTTCCGCAGGCTCCCAGCAGGCCCCCTGTCTGCCACCAAAACAGACTACAGCCCCTGAAGCATGAGCCAGAACCCTCCTCTCTTCAGTGGCTTGTCAGATATTCTGTCCCAGCGGCAAGGACAGTGACCATGCTATGTGGAAACTCAGTGTGTGACTCCTAGACATGTATGTTTGCAGAGGTCACTTCTAGCAATTAAACCATCTGCCAAGGTGCTGCAGACTGAGGCAGAGTATGAGGAAGTGTTCATGAAGTCAACACCAAAGAGCAGGAGGAGGAAAGAGCTGTGGCAGAATGCTGCAGACAGAGCGGGAATGTGGTGGGCAAGGTGAGGGTGATGAGGCCTGCGGGCCAGTGTAAAAAAGGTTAGCCTTGAACTCTGCCTTTATGCTCGCAGTCTCTTTAATTTAGTCAGAATTTAACTAAACCAGGCAGGCTCCTTCAGGCTGTCTTGAGTAAGCTTTGTCTTCATGTGACCTTGTCTTAACAATGAATCCTAAGGACTAGCTATGTGAATCTACCAAACCTAAAATCCAACTCCTTTTACACCCCAACACTAGCCAACCCCCAGCCATTCTCACCCATTCTTTTCCTTTGCCTTGTACCTAGAAATCCCCACTTGTTAGCCTCAAATTCAGACCTGAGTTACTCTCTGCTCTCAGCTGCAACTGTTTTTAATGGGGTCTCCCTTCATGTCTTTTTTTTTAAGATTTTATTTTATTATTTTATGTATATGAGTACACTGTAGCTGTCTTCAGACACACCATAAGAGGACATCGGATCCCAATACAGATGGTTGTGAGTCACCA
>NC_034601.1:28268587-28270094 GCF_900095145.1 Mus pahari | reverse complement strand
TACAGATGGTTGTGAGTCACCATGTGGTTGCTGGAATTTGAACTCAGGACCTCTGGAAGAGCAGTTGGTGCTCTTAACCACTGAGCCATCTCACCAGCCCTCCCTTCATGTCTTTAACAACAGCCAACAACTGGGATGTTCATTATATGAAATTATCTGGTCTACAGACCTCAGCAGCTACATTGCTCTTTGTGAAAGATGTCGGCTAGCCACATTATACAATCATATAAAAATGATGTGCCACTCAATTATCTTACTTTATAGACAAAAACCAGAGGGTTTGGGCTCAGTGGGTGGCACACATCTATATTCTCAGCACTTGTAAGCGGAGGCAGTAGGACTGAGTTTGAGTCTAGCAGAAAGGAAACGGAGGCTGGGAAAAGTAAAAATTCTAACTTTAGATGTTGAGGAAGCATCTGTGCTATGCTGTGACCCTCAGCCACACTGGTGCCCTGATGCCCTACAGTGCTGTACCATGGTGCCCTGCAGTGCTCTCACATGTGATGGCACATGGCCCCATGCAGTCACACACAGAACAAGGGAGGGCATTAACATCAGACATCTCTACCTTGTCTGATGTACTTGTGTACCAGCACTCTCAAAGGGACCCAAATTTAAACCTGCACACTAAACTATGACCAAAGAACTTCTAGGTTCTACCAAAACAATCCTATTATTTCATTACACTTGTTATTTTTTTCACCTGTCTACCATCACAGCACGTTGGGATTTTAAAAACAAAAAGTGGACCTGAGCCATCTCTCCAGCCTTTTCTCTCCTTTTCTTTTCTGAGACAGGGTCTCACTTTGTATTCCTACCTGGAACTCTTCACATCAACCAGGGCTGCAGGCAGGAGGTTTAACAGTTGAGAACACCTGCTGCTCCTGGTTTAGTTTCACAACTGTGACTCCACTTCAAGGAGATCTGGCACCCTCTTCTGGCTTCTGCAGGCACCAGGTACATTGTGCACATATACATTCAGATAAACACTGACACGTGTAAAATAAATCTTCTAGTCTACTCTTATGAATAGACTCTCATTAACTCATATAAGTGAGATGTTTACATGGTGAGGTGGTTTGAATGAAAATGTTTTCATAGGCTCATAGGCAATGGCACTATAGGGAGGTGTGGCCTTGCTGGAGTAGACATGGAGGAAATCTGCCTCTGGGGGTGGGTTTGAGGTTTCAGGACCTCTAGCCAGGATCACTGTCACCCTCTCTTCCTGCTGCCTTCAGCTCAGGATGCAGAACTCTCAGCTACATGCCAGCACCATGACTGCCTGCAAGCCATCATACTGACATGACAATAATGGACTAAACCTTGGAACCTATAATAAGTCAGTCCCAACTCAATGATTCCCGTTTTAAGAGTTGCTATGGAGTCTCTTTACATCAATAAAACTCTGAGACACATATCATATCAGTAGCAACAGTGTCAGGGTGCTACTAGGCATGGTAGTACAAGCTTTAAGCCAAGCACTTGGGAGGCAGAGGCAGAGGCAGAG
>NC_034601.1:28267512-28268576 GCF_900095145.1 Mus pahari | reverse complement strand
AGGCAGAGGCAGAGGCAGAGGCAGAAAGATCTCTCTTGAGTTCTAGGCTAGCCTGGTTGATATAAAGAGTTCTAGCTAGGTATACAAAGGGACACTCTGTCTCAAAAAAAAAAAAGAAAGAAAGAAAAGGCTCAGTGGTTAAGAGTATTTGCTGCTTGCTCTTCTGAAGGTCCTGAGTTCAATCCCCAGTATCCACATGGCAGTTCACAAATGTTTGATGCTGTCTTCTGGTTTTCAGATGTACATGCAGACAAAAGACCCATATACATAAAATATATAAATAAACCTTTAAAAAAAGAAAAGCAAAAATGAATGAATGAATGAGTGAATGAATGCATGAATCAGGGCTACCCTTTCAATTCTGTCAATGGCACTTTTTTTTACAAAAGCAGAGCTAGCTCCCTGTTCAGCCCAGAGCTACTTTGAAATAATAGATAAATTTGTTTCTGCTACTCCTATTTCTTTAACCCAAGGTAAGCTGGGTACACTTCTGAACCCAGTTACAAATGTCCATTTGTTCATATAAACATACAAGGATGGAGCTGGTAAGATGGCTGAGCATGTAAAATCACAAGGCCTGGCAACCATCCTGCAACCCACATGGTAAAAGGAAAGAATCAACTTCACAAAGTTGTCCTTCTCCTACACATTAGGTCATGTGAGTCCCTCTGGCCACAAAAGAACAAAATAAAAAACAAAAAAATAGGGAGTTAAAAAAATGTTCTGTTTATTTTCCTACAAACAACTTTGTATACAAAGGATTAGAAAAATAAAAGTACACAAATTATTAAAATGAATTTGGATTTTAAAAAAACTTTAAATGTTATTTTATGGGTATATGAGTGTCCAGCCATGTGTGTGGAACAATGTACACATGGAGGCCAGAGGAGTTACCCCAGATCAAGCTTACATTATCAACATCATGGGCATGAACCTTTCCTTGCTGAGCTATGCCACNAGCCTGAAGTATAGTTTTTTTTGTTTTGTTTTGTTTTTTTAAGATTTATTTATTTATTATATGTAAGTACACTGCAGCTATCTTCAGACACTCCAGAAGAGGGCAT
>NC_034601.1:28256625-28266562 GCF_900095145.1 Mus pahari | reverse complement strand
CGCGTGTGTGTGTGTGTGTGTGTGTGTGTGAGATTTGCATGAGGGTAGAAGCCAGACATAAAGTTTATCTCATTTTTTTAAGTTTTAAAAATTACATTTAATCAATCAGTTAATTAATTTTGTGTGCATGTGGGTGGAGGTAAACCTGGGGAAGTGAGTTATTTTCTTCCACCATGTGGATTCTGGGGATCAAACTCAGATCATCAGGCTTGGTGGCAAGTACCTTATGCACTGGACCACCTTGGTGGCCTTCTCCCTTGTTTTTTTGGGTAGGGTCTCTCATTGAACCTGGAACTCTCTGAGTCACTGAACTGGCTTTCTTAGGGTTCTGGGGATTTGAACTGGGCCTCATGCTTATTCAGACGTGCTTTACTGACTGGGCCATCTCCCCAGCCCTAGCTGTACTACTTTTAAAAATAAAGATGCACAGAGCCAGCAATGCAACAGTAACTAGACAGGTTCTCACTGGGTCCACAGTGAGCCGTGGCCGATGCATGCAGGACATACCTCTTTAATAAAATACTTGGTTTTCCAGGGTGTGCCTGTTTCAGTCCGCAGCCTTTCTTCTGTCCTCTGGCGTTCTTCCAGGGAACGTTTGTGCTCTGTGGCCTTGTCAATTTCAGATTCCCTCAGAGAATCTGTTACATTTTTCCATAATCGTCTAAAATAAAAATGGCCTGTTTTACGAACATCCTCACAGTAATTTCCAATATTTACATTTCTAACTCAGATTTACAGTTCAATCCTGAGTTCTGAACAGACTGTTTAAACTGTTGATGATTTTTAAATTGAGAATTTCAATTAAGAAGCATTTCTTCAAGTTACAAGAACAACTATTTTGTTTTTAGGAGACTTTCAGAATTAACAAGTAACACGAGATATTTTAAAAGGCTGAAACATCGAGGCTGAGGATGTGGCTCAGCTGGTGGGGTGCTTGTCTAACAGAGTGTGGTGGGGCCTTCAGTCTCCAGCTCCACATAAAGCTGAGTAAGGGAAGTGGAAGCCGGAAGAGGAGAAGGTCAAGGCTACACAAAGAGTTCATGGCCAGCCTAAGGTACAGAGACCCTCTACAACACAAAGAGAAGACAAATAATGCAATAAAAAGAAGATAAAATATAAAACCATGCTTTGTAAAAGACAGAAATGGCTAATGCCTCATTAGCTTGAGATTGACATGTAGTATAAATTATAGTATGGGAACTATAAATTAAAACCACTACTGTTTCCTACCGATTAGAATCAGTATAGGAGACAGATAATGGGGGCTGTGGAGGGACTGGAACTATAATTCAAAGCCAATGGCAATGTTAAATGGTGTACTAATTTTGGAAAATAGCAATCTATAATCCAGCAATCCTACTCCTGGATACTTACCAAGAAAAAATGAAAAACATGTCTACACAAAAGTTGATGGTAAAATATTCTGTTTTATGATTCATCATAGTCCCAATCTAGTCATGTGTATCAACTGTAGAATGGATTTGACATACCCATATAATGGAATACTATTCAGCAATTAAAAGGAAAGAATTGACTACTGATACAAGCTAGGTAACAGATGGATCAGGAGGAAACTGGTCACAAGGATCACATGTTATATGACTCCACATATAGAAAATACCCAGAAAAGACACATTTACACACAAAACATAGATGGCAGATCTTTAGGCTAGCAATGATAAATGGGACAGCTCTCTCTGCTTGGACTACAGACAGACTGTTTCTTTTCTTTTCTTTTTTTAAAGATTTATTTATTTTATGTATATAACTACACTGTTGCTGTCTTTGGACACACCAGAAGAGGGCGTTAGATTCCATTACAGATGGTTGTGAGCCACTATGTAGTTGCTGGGAATTGAACTCAGGTCCGCCGGAAGAGCAGTCTGTGCTCTTAACTGATGAGCCACCTCTCCAGACTGACAGAATGTTTTAAAACCACAATGTAATGGAAACTAATAAAACAGTCTTTAAAGTAAGACATATTGTATGAAACATTTAGGGAAACAAAACCCCATGTCACACACACCGTGCCACTGCCTTTTTTGTGCAGAAAAATCTTAGAACAGTGTCCAGGTATTTATCTAAAACGTACTCGTGGCTTTCATGTTAACAATGGCAGAATGGGGCTGGTGAGATGGCTCAGCAGGTAAGAGCACCCGACTGCTCTTCCGATGGTCCTGAGTTCAAATCTCAGCAACCACATGGTGGCTCACAACCATCTGTAACAAGATCTGGCGCCCTCTTCTGGAGTGTCTGAAGACAGCTACAGCGTAATTACATATAATAAATAAATAAATCTTTAAAAAAAAAAAAAAAAAAAAAAACAATGGCAGAATGAAGCAGCTGGTGCAGATACCATATGGCCCACTAAGCCTGAATACTGAGTCTCTGGGCAGGTATAGAAAAGTTACATCAGGTGACCCGAGTGATGCTCAGAATCCAGTGTAAGGGGAAAGGGAACCCACGCCACATGTTAAAAGGTCTCTGATGTAAGTGTCAACTTTAACATTACGAGGCAAAGAGAGTAAACAATGATGAACAAAACAGAAACACAGCACAATAAAAAACAGAAAACATTTAAGAAGAAAATAGAAAAACAGACCAAAGAAAAAGAAATTAATGAGACCAAAAGATGGCTGAGTACAATTAAGTCTTTAGTCGCACTGATAGGGCAGGGTGGGTAGCTGGGGGGGATTCAATATAAAAAATGAGTATGGGGAGTCACTACATATCCTAGATAGATCCACAGGAGTAAGGTAATTAATAAACTATCAGCAGTTTTATGAGTAAATTTCTTTTTTTTCTTTTAAAGATTTTATTTATTATATGTAAGTACACTGTAGCTGTCTTCAGACACTCCAGAAGAGGGAGTTAGATCTTGTTAAGGATGGTTGTGAGCCACCATGTGGTTGCTGGGATTTGAACTCTGCACCTTTGGAAGAGCAGTCAGATGCTCTTACCCGCTGAGCCATCTCACCAGCCCCATTTGAGTAAATTTCTTAAAGATACAAACGCAGAGCTGACTCAAATGGTGGTTCCCACCCTTATTCCCAGCACTTGGGAGACAAAGGCAAGTGGATTGCTGACAGTTCCAGCTCAGCCAAGGTTATACTGCAGTGAGATGCTGACTTAAAAACGCACAGGGAACTATAAAAGCCCTATACATTGAAGATGCAATTAAGCTTTCCTCCAAAGAACACTATTGATAAAATAGCCTCAAAGACACATGCAGAAAACCCTTCAATAGAAATTTTAGGAAACACAATCCAGCAGTGTCTCTCCAATGTCTGGCTTAACAGCAGAGCCATCCGTCGGTTTCTATATTCAGGCTACTGTGATAGGTTACTTGGTGCAAGCAGACAATCTAGTGGGGAAAGCTGACTCTAGACAGATATAGTTGTAAAAGAAAGTACTTTAAGTTTTCAAATAGTTCAAATATTTGGTATTATGGGAAGACTTGGTCAGTGGTAATTTGCTTTTTAAATTTTGAACTCATCATTGGAAAAGGAGCTGCACGGTGCGTGTGGAAGTCTGAGGTCAGCCTGGGGAGTGGTGTTTTCTACTTTTCTCGTGGATTTAGAGGATCATGCTGTCAGCCATGCATGGCAAGTGTCTTTCCCTCAGAGCCAGCTCCCAACCAGGCATCTGTGGGGCAACACACCTGGATTCGAAGGGATCCTGCTTCTCCAGAGGCCTCACTCTTTTCTTTGTCACGGCCAGTTTAGCCAGGTCCACATACTTGGTCTCTCCGTTGCTGTAGGTGAACTCCAGTACGCTGTTCCATTCCCCCTGGACTCTGCACACCACAGTGTTGGTAAGGTTGTACTTCACTTCAGCTGTGACTCTAGAGCAGGCAGGAGGCAAAGGTTTCTTCCTTAGAATGTGGAAGCCCAAGGACACATCTGGAAACCCCACTGTATAGAGCACGTTTAGACCTGTCAGCACCTAAGCCAGATGAGTCCTAGATAACAGCTCAGATGCATCAGCTTCATTCTTCAGAGAGAACACCAGGGATCAAACTGGACTTCATTAGCATAAGTGGAAAATCATGTCTAATATATTTATTATAGTCTAAAACTGTTACAACATTACAATCTAGCACTCACTAATCCTCTCTACCAAAACATCTGCGGTTCTACAAATCAAGTACCCAATATTTATTTATGTTTTTTTTTTCCTCCCCTAGACAGGGTCTCACTATAGCTTTGGCTGTCCTGGAACTATGTTGATCAAGCTAGCCTCAAACTCACAGAAGAGTTCCACCTGTCTTTGCCTCTAAATGCTGATATTAAAGGCATGCGAAGAAACCTTTAAACTACTATGCCTGGTCCAAAACGCACAATTTAATACAAAACCTGTACAAATCATTAAGAGTTAGGAAAATATGAAACACAATTAAAATCTCAAGTTCCCTGGCAGAAACAGAGAAATGAACAGTGATGGTATGGACTGTCACCTGGCTGTCCACACACAGCGGTGCTGATTCGGCTCAGGTGGAAAGCACAAAGAGGAATGATTCAACCATTTCTAATCAAGTCTGTATTTCCTTATAGGACTCAGATGAGCCAGATTCAAAACCCAGGAAATGGCAGACAGAGGTTAAAGGTTAAGGCCTTTAACCTGCGACTTTGATTTATTTGGGTTCAGAAGAGAACTTGGAGGACCCAAGGCTCTGGCCCTGAACCCTTGATCCTCCTGCTTCTACTCTTGACTGTTGGTGTCATAGGCAGAACCACTCTGCCCAGCCAGGAGGCAGCTTTCTTTTAGAAGCCAATTCTCACCTCTGACATGAGTGATGTGCTTTTACTGTATGTACTCAGGGCAATCGCATTACTGTTATTATGGGACTGCCATAGCCCCTACCAAGACTGGACACTCCTTTGCTATTTGTTTGTTTTTGGACAAGGTCTCATTAAGTAGTCCTGGCTAGCCTTAAACTCACAGTGATCCATCTGGATCTGCCTCCCCAAGTGCTAGAATTAATGGCTTGAACCAGCACGTCCAGCACAACTGGAATCTCAACAGGCAGGGGGTGAGTGCATTAGCAGGTTTATGAGAAATGCTGCCTGCATCAGTAAATGAGAAAACAAAACTTGTAAGGGCTCAGTGACATGGTCAAAGTGATAGCACTACACAAAACAAGCAAGAGTATAGGAGTGCCCCAGGGACTGCCGGACTGCTTGGCATCTACTAAATACCTCAAAATGCTGACATTTTAGATAAATCAACTCACATGCCAAGACTAAGTCTATCCCATTTCTTTAGATGAGGAAACAGAAGTAGAAAAACAAATATGTCAATTGTTCCAAATCACACAACTAGTAACAAAGGCATGATGTTATTAGTCCAGGCTTGGACGGCCTCTAAAGCCCACGTTCTATCCGACACTTCTAGGTACACATTCCCTTAAGTAATCCAGCCTGATACAAACCATTGCTTTGTAGCAGTAACATGCACATGGGGATAAAGGACTATGAAGAACTACTCTACAAGACCAAGAAGTTAAAGAACCAACTCAAAGAATGGGGTTGTGCTGGTGTGAATGAGAATGGCCCCCACAGGCTCATAGATTAATAAATGGTCACCAGGGAGTGGCATTATTTGAAAGGATTCAGAGGTGTGGCTTTGTTGGAGGAAGTGTCACTGGGGAAGGGGAAGGCTCTGAGGTTTCAGAGACACCAGGCCCAGAGTCTTCCAGTTGCCTGCCAGTGCATGTGCATGTATGTCAGCTTGCACACCACCATGCTTCCCGCCCTAATGGTAACTGATGAAACCTCTGAAACTGTAAGCAAGCTCCAATTAAAGTGTTTTCCTTTACAGGAGTTGCTGTGGTCATGGTGTCTCTCCACAGCAATAGAATACTAAGACAGAGGTCAAGCTCTGGCATTCTTTCCTGACTCAAAATTATGACAAAGGTAGAGGTGAGTGATTTGGTAGTAAAACTTATACCAAGTTTTAAAAGCCACCATGTGAAAAGTAAGAAAGTTGGGCTGGAGAGATGGCTCAGCAGTTAAGAGCACTAACTGCAGCTGGGCGGTGGTGGCACACGCCTTTAATCCCAGCACTCGGGAGGCAGAGGCAGGCGGATTTCTGAGTTCGAGGCCAGCCTGGTCTACAAAGTGAGTTCTAGGACAGCCAGGGTGATACAGAGAACTTTCCTCCCTCCCAAAAAACCAAAAAACCAGAGCTTTTACTCAAAGTTAAAACTTTGCCTTTGGGTTGTATTCATGGTGTATTAAGAAATATCTCAGTTTTATAGTACACCAGACACTATCTACCCACTGTGTACCTCAGGGCTGGGAGGGAGAGACCTATGCAAATGCTTCTAGAATTTAGTACTAAACCCCAGCACTTTGTTTCTCTTCTTCTGGAAAAAAGGACATGCTTTCTTTACCAGAAAATGAGAAGTATATTAAACACCACATTTTTTTTTTTAAATTTGATAAGCCAATCAGAACTGAATTTCATTCCCAGTTATACCATTAACCTAATTAGTTTTGGAAATCATGGTATTTTCCTCCTTTATTAGTTTAACTTGTTTTATGTATGATTTTTTTTTTCCCTAAAAGAATTCTCCAAAGTATTCTGGTCTCTAGACATGCGTGGAACCCATGATCCTCCTAGTTCAGCCTCCCTAGTGCTGAGACTAGAGATGTGTGTGTGCACCACAGCTGGCTTCCAACAGCAGGCCGATTCTGCTCTCCGTGGCACAGTGGTTCTTTCTCTAGAGCACAGAGATATGACACATCATTGATTGACTGCTTGCTTATGGGTGTAGAGACTGAAACCAGCATCTCAAACATTCTAGGTGAGCACTCACCACACACCAAAACTCAATCCCTGGTCTAATTTTTGGTTATTAGTTTTGTTTTTGAAATAGGTTCCCTCAGTCTCATGCACATAAGACAAAACAGAAAAAGAGTCAAGAGTTATACTACACAATCAAATAGCAGAACAAGAGGCAGACATCATTAGTGTTCTTACCGGTGCAGTTTGCCACCATAAAATGGTTTAGTATGAAAGGTGATGCTGGCTGAGTACCCCGTCTTTGCACAGTTGACGCTGACTTTGCCCCCTAGTTCTACCCATGGAACAGTGAGAATGGAGCGGGCATATGCACAAGGCAGGGAAAATGTGTACTCCTCTCCGTGCTCCAGCAGACAAAGGACACCTGAGTGTGAAGGCAGGAGGGCGGTTATAGCTCTTCAAAGACACAATTCAAAAATCTCCTTTTCCTATCTGGCACTAAGCATTGTGACTTTATATTTATTAATCTTTTGATAGTGTGACTTCATTTGAGAGCAATTCCTGATCACACTGAACCGGGCTACTTTCACTGTGACCTTCCTGTTTCTCTGGGGCTCCTGAGCCCTGAGGCTGAGGTGGCAGCCTGTTGTGCAGCACCATGATAAGGCCCAGGCACAGAGTGGCAGTCACTCAGATAGGACAACAAGCGAGGGTTCTGCATTCTAGTCTACATATTTGAAAGAAAAACAAAATGTCATCTTTTTAATCAACAACTATGACCATCCTAAGTTTTATCTGCCAAATTCTGAAGCAACAAGAGGTCATTTTCAAGCAAATATCATTATATTTGGGGTTTCTATATTAGCTGATATTACATTAAAGAGAATGAAAAAAGGGATTTATACTAGTGAATAACTGATCTGTACAAGATAACTAAAACACACTAAGCAAACCCAAGCTATATTACTGCCCTAAAGTTTTATTTATTATGTTCCATTTATTTGTATGAGCATGTCTATATGTGTGTCTGAATAAACATGAAGGCCAGAAGACAACTGTGGGTGGTGTTCCTCAGTTGTCATTCAGCTTTTATTTTGGAGACGGGGTCTCTTACTAGACTAGAACTCATGAAAGTGAGGGCGGCTGGCAATGAGTTCTACAGATCCACTTATCCTGACCTCTCCAGCAATGGGATTACAAAATTTATTTGCGCCTTACTCTTACAAGTTAAGATATTTAAAATGTTAAAATAATCAAAGACAAATAGAACTGGGTATGGTGGTGCCCGCTTTTCACCCAGGCACATGGGAGGCAGAGGCAGATGGATCTTTTTGAGTCTGAGGCCAACCTCGTCTACACAGTGAGTGGCAGGTCAGCCAGGGTAACATTAGAGACCCCATTTTAAGCAGATTTGAATAAATATAGACTCAGAATCCTAAAATCTCAGGGCTTTTTTGTTTTGTTTTCCCAAGACAGGGTTTCTCTGTGTAGCCCCGGCAGTTCTAGAAATTGTCCTGTATATCATGCTGGCCTCGAACTCAGAAACCGGCTGCCTCTGCCTCCTAAGCACTGGAATTAAGGACATGTGCCACCACCTCCTGTCAGTTAGCAATCAAACTAATTTCTCTCTAATGTTGAAGAACATAACAAAAGCAGACTGAATGATCATAAATCCCATTTCAATTGTGTGTGAGATAGGAGAGGCATGCATGTATTTATGTGTTTTTGTGTGTATGGATCAGGAGGCCTGAGGTCAACATGTAGCATCTTCCTGTAACACAGCTGACCTTGAAATCATATAGATCTGCTTGCTGCTGCCTCTAAGTGTTGGGGTTAAAAAGTGTCTACCGGGCTGGAGAGATGGTTCAGTGGTTAAGAGCACCGACTGCTCTTCTGAAGGTCCTGAGTTCAAATCCCAGCAACCACATGGTGGCTCACAACCATCCGTAATGAGATCTGACATCCTCTTCTGGTGCATCGAAGACAGCTACAGTGTACTTAGATATAATATAATAATAAATAAATCTTTAAAAAAAAAAAGTGTCTACCATACCCAGCTTCCACCTTTACTACTACTACTACTACTACTACTACTACTACTACTATTTTTTTTTTCTGTTGTTTCTCTGTGTAGCTCTGGTTATCCTGCATCATACATACAAACGAACCATAAAAACCCTATAGGTAATACCTACAGAGCCTTTCCAAGCTTAGCTAATCTGATATAAAAACTGGAGAACAGGGCTGGTGAGATGGCTCAGTGGGTAAGAGCACCCGACTGCTCTTCCGAAGGTCCAGAGTTCAAATCCCAGCTACCACATGGTGGCTCACAACCATCCGTAACAAGATCTAATGCCCTCTACTGGAGTGTCTGAAGACAGCTACAGTGTACTTACACATAATAAATAAATCTAAAAAAAACAAACAAACTGGAGAACATTTTCTACTCACCTTCTCCAACCATTGTCACACCTATTGACATGCCTAAGAACTTGCTTTTAGTCCAGACATGTGCATTTACACACATCTTCCTTTCTGCACATTCTGCATAAAATCCTGAGACTGGAGGATGATGGGAAACCTGCTCAGCAACAAATCTGACAGTGTAACAGTCCGAGACTCCCTGGGTCGGAGCCTCCTCCGGTAGAGGAGCATGATTGGTGATAGCTGGGGTAGAAGAGCTGCCACTCACACCAGATGCCACTCCGCTCTTAGGCATCCTCCAGGAGCAGTGGAAAGTTTCTCCGATGATAGGGTTGTACGGCTTCTTAGCAATGGCTCCCTTTCTGCCTTCATAAAATGAGGTAAGGTAGTACTCAACAAATCGAATCATTCGGTCCTCTGGCGTGGCTCCGTTGGTGATGCCTATGAACAGGTCTGGATGCGACATGAAATCTGCGTACATCTCAAGTAAGGAACGCTTCTCCAGGATAAAGGTAGGAAGCACCACCTAAAACATCAATGCAATTAAGAAGTGGAATTAATCCACATGCATATTTGCAAAGTAATGATCTCTACCATCCAAGGGCATCTCAGACTAGACAGGTATTGGAAACAGAAATGCAAACCAAAGAACCTGGTCTTAAAAAAACAAACAAAAAAACAAAAAAACTAAAGCAGAAAGAAACCCAAGCATGTTTAAAAGGAGGTGAGTCTCTGCCTGAATGGTTAAGATTAAATACAAATTCAA
>NC_034601.1:28248150-28256511 GCF_900095145.1 Mus pahari | reverse complement strand
AAAAAAAAAAAAAAAAAAAAAAAAAAAAAAAACCAGACAGAAGGACTGATGTGAGTTCCAGAGCAGCATGGACTACTCCAGGGTTGTGTGTGACCCTCTTCCTAAGGTTCTCAGGATTCCAGGGTACGTGAATATATCAACATATAGTATAATACCAAACTATTTAAAGATTTAATTTTATTATTATTATTAATTAATTAATTAATTTATTTTTTGGTTTTTCGAGACAGGGTTTCTCTGTATAGCCCTGGCTGTCCTGGAACTCACTTTGTAGACCAGAACTCGAACTCAGAGATCCACCTGCCTCTGCCTCCCGAGTACTGGGATTAAAGGTGTGTGCCACCACACCCTGATAATTTTATTATTTTTAACTCTATGTCTATATTTGTAAGTCCAGTGGAAGCCAGAGCAGGGTTTCAAGTCCCCTGAATTACAGATGGGCTTAAGCTGCCCAACGCGGGTTCTGGGAACCAAATGGAAGTCCTGTGCAAGAGCGGTGCCCACTCTTTACTGTTGGGGCATTCACTCCAGCCCACACCCCCTTCTCTCTTTAAACACAAACTGTGGGAAGCCGAGCATGGCAGTACACACCTACAATCAAGGCATTTGGAAGCATGAGGCAGTATTCCTTCAAACGTGAGCCAGTCAGTATGTGCTAGTTAGTTTTTATAAACTGGACACAAGCCAGGATCATTTGGGAAGAAAGAACCTCAATGGAGAAAATGCCTCTATTTGATTGGCCTGTACGCAAGTCTATAAGGGATTTTCTTGATTAGTCATTGATGTAGGAGGGCCTAGACCATTGTGGGAGGTTCCACCGCTGGGCAGGTGGTCCTGGATGGTATAAGAAGGCAGGCTAAGCTAGCCGCAAGGAATAAGCAGTAAGTAGCACTCCTCCACGGCCTGTGCTCCAGTTCCCGTCCACAGGTTTCTGTCTCGACTTTTCTTCATGACAGACTATGAGCTGTAACTGGAAATCAACTCTTTCTGGTTTTGGTCATTGTTTTATCACAGCAACAGAGGAGCAAACTGAGACACAAGGCTACACAAACAGACACTGTCTTAATCAAACAAAACAAAAAGCTGTAGGTAAGGACCTCTTCACTGGTCATGAAAACTTTAGTAAGCAGCTCTCTTGGCAGTGTGTCCTGTGGTGTTGCGCTGCAAGCCTGGCCTCCTGAGTTTGACTCCTGCAAAGTATGCTGGAAGGAAAGAACTGACTCTTGCCTGCAGCACCACACACATCACGTAGACACACACAGGTTCAAAAGAAAAGGCTCCTATCAAGCGTGCAAGTCTAAGTTAAAAAACTAAAACCAACCAAGCACAACACCTCCCAGACAGACAAACGGACAAAGAGAAGTAGTGACTTCTCAGTGATGCAGAGTCAATTCTAAATGCCAAAGCTTTCTGTTTAAAGCGCCCTGACAGGTACGTATGGAAGACAGTCTTTCTGTTTAAAGCGCCCTGACAGGTATGTATGGAAGACAGTCTTTCTGTTTAAAGTGCCCTGACAGGTACGTATGGAAGACAGTCTTTCTGTTTAAAGCGCCCTGACAGGTACGTATGGAAGACAGTCTTTCTGTTTAAAGCGCCCTGACAGGTACGTATGGAAGACAATCTTTCTGTTTAAAGCGCCCTGACAGGTACGTATGGAAAACAGTCTTTCACCTCTACCTCTTCAGCTTTCCGTGGAACCCAAATCTCAGGTTATTTATGACCGATGTCTCCTAAGTAGCCCAGGCTGGCCATCTTCCTGCCTTGGTTTCACCTGTGCAAGGATGGCAGCCATGAAGCTCCACACGGACGGGCTGTCTCTTATCAGTCTGAGGCTTGAGGTATAGAGCCCTGGCCTCCCTGGCCGCTGACCTGCCACTTACTCTGGTTAAGTCCATGCCCAGCTTGAGCTGTGACAGAAGGTGCAGGATGACACTGCGCTGCTCCTCCACGGCCCCCAGGTCATCCTCCTTGTTGTCACCGGTATCCTCCACCTCATCATCTGCATTGATGTCTTCAGGTTCCTTGATGTGGGAGAAAGCAGAGTCCACTATTAAAGGTACTCATTAACACCTACTGAGAAAACCAGTTCAGCCTTGGAGACATTTATCCTAAACAGTCAGAGGGGAGGCATAACCCTGCTGAAAATACAAATCCCATCATTAAGCCAAGAAAGAAATTCCCTTTGGGGAGACCATAATTCCGGGATGAGCAGATGGTGGTCCTGTGACATATGTAACACGTGTTTCTGTTTATTGTTTGTTTGGCTTGAGACATCATCTTTCTATGTAACCTGGTTAACCCTGCCTTCACCATGTAACCCAGACTTCAAACTTGTGCCAGCTCTCCTGTCTAGTTTTCTAGGTACTGAGACCAGAGGAGTATGTTGACATGCCCAGCTAAAATATACTTACTTTGCAGGAACAATATTTTTCAAAAAGAGCCAAAATGTCCCCTAAATAAATTTATCTTTGTCCCAGACCTAGGAATCACCACATCTACATTAAGTGTTTTTTGTTTGTTTTGAGACAAAGTCTCTCACCATATAAGGCAAGCTGGCCTTGAACTCAGCCTCCCAAGTCTTGGGAGTACAGGCATAAGCCACCAAGTATTCATAAATTCAGGTTTTGTTTTTTATTAATTGAAAAAAATTGTGTGTGTGTGTGTGTGTGTGTGTGTGTGTGTGTGTGTGTGTGTATGAAAGAGAAAGGGGGAGGGAGGGAGGGAAGCAGTGTCTGTGAGTGTGCAGGTGCCAGGAAAGGCCTGAGACCATCGATTACCTGAATCTGGGGTTGTGAACTACCAACCTGAGACCCACACTCAGATCCCCTTTAAGAGCAGAATGCCCTCTTAACTGCTATGCCATTTCTCCAACCAAAATTCAAGGGATCTAAGGATGAAATATGTGTGCTTGTTTAAGCTAAAGCCATAAAGTAAGATTTAAAGGTGAATGCACACCACGTCAGGTCTAACCACTGTGAACTGTACTTTGCTATTCAGTCATGCCTGAGTCTTGAAGAGAGACCCTAGGTATGCATAAAAACTCTGTAGCTTCTCAGCCAGTCATAATACCACCAAAAGCATTCTGTATTTTAATCAGTAACACCTAGAAACTGAAAATGTATACGTCCATATCACCAGCTCCTAATGACTGCTCATACAATTGCACATTTATTACTAGGGTTTACGTTTTTTGGATTTTTGAGATGATGGGGGAGAGCTTCACTCTACAGCCCAGGCTACATGCCTATTCATACTTGGTAACTTTTGTTTGTTTGGAAGTGTTTTGAAATGACCCAGACTGGTCTTGAACTTACTGTGTCTGAACTCCTGATCCTCTTGCATCTGCTTCCCACATAACCATATAGGCGAGCACCTACTGTGGTTCTGATTGTGTGCACACGTGAAGGCCACAGGTGATGTCAGAGCTCTTCCTGTGGAGTTCACAGATTCATCTAGGCTAGCTTGTCAGTGCGTTCCAGGTATCTGCCTGCCTCTGTCTCCCCAACACTGCACTTAAAGATGCACGCCACTGCCCCTGGATTTCACACGGCTGCTGGGAAATCCAAATTCAGATTCTCCTACTTGCACAACAAAACCGGATAAAGGAGTCAGGTCCTTAATGCTCCTGGCTTTTATTTTTTTTTGCCAGGGTCTTATTTTATACATACCCAGGCTAGCCTGGAAACTCACTTTGTAGTCCAGGCTAACTTTGAACTTGTGGTACAAAGTTCCACAAGAATACAAAGGTTTAAAGTACAGAGTTTAATGGCTGGCTATCACGCCTGCCCAGCTTGCACTGAACAACAAATATACCAAGGTTCAATAGAACTTGATCAGCAGTCAGCATATCTATGCAGAACAGACTGTTAACATCTTTCTGTCAGAGAGCTGCATACAGGATACTATGTTTTAGCCAGGCAGTGGTGGTGTGGATGTCTCACGGTAGCCCAGGCTAGTTTTAAACCCAGAGCAATACTTCCTCTATCTCAACCTCACAGAGATGGAGATACAGATATAAGCTATCATGTTTGAATAGCTATGAGGATTTTTAAAAAAAAGATTTTATGTATATGAATACCAGTAACTGTTGTTGTCTTCAGACACATCAGAAGAGGGCATCAGATCCCATTACAGATGGTTGTGAGTCACCATGTGGTTGCTGGGAATTGAACTCAGGAACTCTGGAAGAGCAGCCAGTGCTCTTAACCACTGAGCCATCTCTCCAGCCCCTATTTTCTTCTTTTAAAGAATTCTGTAAACTCACATTATGACAAATCATTTATGGTCTTCTTCACTTCCTACGTTAATTGTGAACAGACAGACACATTTTGTATGTGTAAACCAGAGAGACTTCTGTTTTCTATGACCCTGAAGAGAGATGTCAAACCCTTCTGTCCGTGAAGGAAGCTGCTCCTGCTCTACAGCCTAGATAAAAGTCTGTACAGCACATAAAAGTCTGCCTGAACATTCACTCTTAAAGCAAGGGGATAGAGATGTTCAATCTCAGCTCCAACCAGCAAGCAGTGATGAGAACAACAAAACCCAGTTACTTCCTGAGTTAAACTTCATCTATTTGAGGTAGTATTAAAGAAAAACCATGAAGAACAACTCTAGAATAACAGTTTCCAGTATTAAAATATTACTGTCCATTTACTTACGTTGTATGTATGTATACGTTGTACATGTGCATGTGTGTATATAGGTGGGCACATGGTATACACATGAAAGTGGGAAGACATTAGGGTATCAGTTCTGTCTTCCATGTGTGTCCCATGGACTGAACTCAAGTTGTCAAACTTGGTGGCAAGTGCCTTAACCACTGAACTATCTTGCTGGCCCAGTTTTCATTGCTTTAAAACAACAAACAAAAATCAAATAATTTATTGGAATAGGAAAAGAAAAACTAGCCAGGTGGTGGTGGCGCACACCTATAATCCCAGCACTTGGGAGGCAGAGGCAGGCGGATTTCTGAGTTCGAGGCCAGCCTGGTCTACAGAGTGAGTTCCAGGACAGCCAGGAAAATAACCAAAAAAATAAAAAATAAAAATAATAAAGTTTTTCTTTTCCTTTTTTTTTCTTTCTTTCTTTTTTTTTTTTTTTTCTCAAGACAGGGTTTCTCTGTGTAGTCTTGGCTGTCCTGGAACTTTCTCTGTAGACCAGGCTGGCCTCGAACTCAGAGATCTGCCTGCCTCTGCCTCCCAAGTGCTGGGATTAAAGACATGCGCCACCACCGCACAGCAAGAAAAACTTTATTAGTAAGGAAGCTGAAGTTCAAAGTGGCATCATTGGTTTGCATCATTTTTAGTTGTTGTTTTTTTTTTTTTGTTTTTGGAGACAAGGTCTCATAATATAGCCATGTCTAGCCCAGATCTCAATCTGTAGACCAGGCTGGCCTTGAACTCACAGAGTTCCACTCTACCTACCAGTTGCTGGGGTCAAAGGTGCATATTACTATGCCCAACCTTTGGCTCACATTATTAAATGGAAAATTCTGAGTTCAAAATCATCAGGCATTAAACACACACTACTTAACTTTACAGACCCACCCAGGTTACTCTGTCATTCTGAATCCACTTAAGCCATCTACTTCTCAAACCCTGCCTCTGTTCAGAGCCATTTAAAAGCTTGTCTCCAAAGCATCCCTCTTCAACATCACACCATACTCCTTGTCTGTCTCCGAAGGGCCAGGTCACAGAAGTGTAAGTCCTATCAATTAAGGAAAGATGTTTCACACCACCACCTGCATGCATGAGTGTACAGAAGCTGTGGCTGCAAGCAGAGTCCATGTTATTCAGTGAAAGCATTAACTTCTCATTTGTACCTCTCCTCTAATTCCAGACAGCCTGGTAACTGTGTGTGTGTGTGTGTGTGTGTGTGTGTGTGTGTGTGTGTGTGTGTGTGTGTGTGCGTGTGTGTCAGTGTGTGTGACTTCCTTATTTAGCCTGCTTCCCTGAGCCTCCCTGGACTTTTCATGTTCCTGGCTCCAGGGCTCTTTCATAAAGTCAAAGATTTTGCTAGGTTTGAAAGTCCTAGTGTCTTATCTTTAAAGAAAAACTTACTAGTATATAAATAACTATAAAGCCTTCATCATTCTTGACTAAGTAATTATATTGGTGTATAATGTGAAAAATAATCAAAAATCACAGGAGGGAAGTAATAATTAACAATAGTATTTTTGTAATAATAAGAAAGATAAACCAGATTTTTAACAACAGGGACATTAACTCAGCATCTTATTTTGACTTTCAAACATTAATTATATAGGTCAGAACACAAGACAGAAAATAGCTTCAACTATCTATGTAATTATGGTAGCCATTAAAAATAGCAGACATGAACACAGAAGGCAAAGCAAACAAAATGAAAAACAATGTAACAGCAGTACAGCTACAGCAGAGTACAGCACTGTAGCTTCTGGAGACAGAATGAGCACCACTTTTTATAACGCTACAGAGTAACATCTGTAACCCTACCTTAGTGAGCAATGCCTGCAGTCTCAATACAACTCTAAGCTTATAAATGTATTAACAATGATTAATAAACAAAACCAAAAAAACAAAACAAATATATGTATCAGGCATAAGAAAACCCACACTAAAACAGGGACATTATTCTACCTGGAAAATCCATGTTCAAGTTCACCTAAGTAGGACAACATTTAGAAGCTGCAAGCATGTTGATTACTCTCACTAGAGCAAGAACACAACACCTCTGTTGGCACAACTGCCTTAACAACAAAACAACACAGTTCCCTTCCTAAGGAGTCTTCATTTCTTCCATTAAAATCAAGTTTTCATATTACCTTACCCTTGCTAATACTCCAGACTCTGCAACACACTGCGCTTCCGGGGCTGCCATGGGCTTGCTCGGCTCCGTTGCAAAGGGCTGCTCAGCTCCATTTTTATAGTGGTTTGATAAAGGTATCTTTGGCTCCAACCATTCAATTGTTGTCCCTGATGAAGTAAGAGAAATATTTTGCGAAGGCTTGCTCATAATCTGGGTAGGTGAGCAGATTTGGATTTTATTAAACAATTTTGTTTTAACTCTCCAAGACTAAGGCAGTTCAACCTGCACTGAAAGGAGACGGCTGTTCAACCTCATTAGCATGAGCACTAGGATTGGGCATTTCACAACAGGCAACTTGCAACTTGAAATGAGACACTGCAAAAAGAAATCAACCCTGAATAGGGCTGATCTTGCTTTTTAGATGAGTCTGTGAATCATGAAAGGAGCTCCCACTCAATTAGTCGTTGGTATCAATTATGTCCCTCTAATAATCAAAATGTATATAATTAGACTCTAGTGGGGAGCCACTCCAGGAACCTGAGATGGTAAAGCAGCATGGTTTGTTTAAATTAGGGATTACAATTTTCCTAACCAATCAAAATAACTCACTAGTTCTAATTGAAATACCATGTATATATCCTTTATTTAAATCATAAACAGCCTAATAAAACTTTTAAACTGAAATTCTTTTCTACTGAATAAATAGAGCTGACCTAGTGAAAGTCAGCAGTCACATTTAGAGACCTGTCATCTTCTCAGTTAATGAGTCAATGGTCTCTTGTTACCCTCAACTAGTCTAACAAAGTAGATTCTATGCCTAATCAATAATGGAAATGTTCCATTTGATTTCAGAGGCTGATCTGGGTTTCACGGAAGCTAGGTTATGGACTACAAGAATAAGGAATACTCAGACCACTATCAGGAAGAAACAGGAGGACACTCGCTAAGTCAAACATCAGACAGCAGAAGAGAAATAAACGCCAAACTACCCACCAGGCTAGTCAAGTCTGCCTTCTGCAATGGCAGTCGGCACGAAGTGGGCAGGGGTATTGAGACTGAAGGAATGTTGGGCCTATTGTAAGGCTGTACAGAAATGAAGACACGCTCCAACTTAAAATAACAATTTTTGCTATTACTATCCAGATTTTTTTTTAAAAAATAAAAGACACATGACCATTAATTAAAAGACCCATTTTAGGAGGCTACTGAGCTAACTAGAAACTATAATGAGACTTTATCAAACCAATGATCTGACATCAAGCCCCTCCAAATCAACACACAGACAAGCGAGTCTTTAGAGAACATATCCTCAGGCCCTATGGTCCAGGCACAGTAATACATACTTGTCATCCTAGAACTTAGGAAGCTGGGGCAGGAGTAGCTGAGGCTAGCCTGGGATGTGGGCTGAGATTACAGTCAGCCCAGACTAATCATGATACCTTATGCATGAATTAATGACATGAAAATATGACTTCAGCCGGGCGTGGGGGCGCACGCCTTTAATCCCAGCACTTGGGAGGCAGAGGCAGGCAGATTTCTGAGTTCCAGGACAGCCTGGCTACACAGAGAAACCCA
>NC_034601.1:28240180-28248019 GCF_900095145.1 Mus pahari | reverse complement strand
AAAAGAAAAGAAAATATGACTTCATGGAGTTAAAAATTCTTCTGCATAGAGATTTCATTTGTCATGTCATGGAAGAATTTAATTTACTCATATATCTTTTCTGAGTCATGAATAAAAATAAGATTGTAAATAAGACTGCATTAGTTTAAGCCACACTAAAGTTTCACAAATGTTTTACATGATAAATACCATTTAATCTAGAATCCAGCTACCTTATAGGTCTTTAAAGATTAAATGGTATTGACTAGAAAGAAGCTGTTTCACTTTCCTAGCAGACTCATTAACTGAAATTAGCTCACATTTCTTATATCAGGGTAGCTCATCTAATGTTTAAATTAGGGGAGTTAAGAATGTAACCTGGAAAATCACCCTGATATTTAGTAAAAATAGGACATAATAGGATATGATATAATACAATGTAATACTAGGGAGTAAGTGAGCAGTGGACAGATCTGACACACTTGCAATGACTCTGTCCTCAGTAAACAAACAGTATCCTAAAACAAGAATAGGGGGATGCCATGCATTTTAACAGAAACTGAGCTGGACATGAATCTTCTGACATGTTGAATTTGAGGTCTCTAAAGACATATTCCATAATATTAAACATTAGAACTAAAATTACTCTGAATTCCAAGAAGACACAATCAGGAAGTGTGAATCACACTAGTGTGTCAACTAAAAACCAAGAGATTCAACTGATTTTTTTCCTTCCCTCCCTTCCTTTCAAAATCTATTCTCCCAGCATCAGCCCAGCCCTTCCTGTTCCCTCAGGCCCGTGTTGAACCCTCCCTAGCCTGTGACTGACCGACCTGAGTGTGACTGACTCACCAGAGGGCAGTGCGCCCTTTTGCTGTGAGGCATGCTGCAGCTGCAGAATGTGAAAGCAGTCGTTTAAGCAGGTCATAGTTGCCATGGAAGTAGCTTTCAGCATCAAGAGGTCCTGGTCCAAGGAACTGAGAAGGCCAGAAGCAGGAAGGCATTCAATCCGTCTAATTAGGTCTCGTTGTTGTCCTTCTGCATGAGACATCATCTGAGGAAACAGTAGACCTGTGGGTCTCACTCATAGCATGACACATGTGAATAATAGTATTCATTCTCTGAAGCATCTCCAGGGTGTATTGGGCTTGGAAATGTATCTAAGTTTGCTAGGCTATTTTCTTGCTTTAAATTATTTTATTATCTTGTGTGTTTGGGTCTTTTTGTCTGTGTGTATATATATGTGTGTGTACCACATGTATGTAGTGCCCCAGAGGCCAGAAGAGTGCATCAAATCCCTTGGAACTGGAGCTATAGACGAGAGTGTGCCACATGTGAGTGCTAGAGCTTGAACCCAGGTCCTCTGTAAGAGCGGCCAGTGGTCTTTACCACTCCAGCCCTGGCTAGGCTATTTTCGATTAAAGGGCATTTAATGGTGCTTACCAACTTTAGACTGTGACCTTTGAAAGCTGTACTTTTTCTCTGGAAGCAATAAAGCTCAAAGTGCTTGCACTTTCTGCTAATAGTATTACTTTTTGGGGGTGGGGGGTGGGTTTCAAGACAGGGTTTCTCTGTGTAGCCCTGGCTGTAAACTCACTCTGGAGACCAGGTTGACCTGGAACTCAGAAATCTACCTGCCTCTGCCTCTCAAGTGCTGGGACCACTCAAGGCATGCACCACCACTGCCCAGCTCAACAGTATTACTTTATCCAAGTCACAGAAAGAGCATTCAGAACACTGTCAACAGCAGTACTGAATTTGTAATTCCAGTCTGGGCCCTCCGTCATTTCCTCTGAAACTTTAGTCAGGCTTGTTGTTAGCAACTGTGAAAGCATTATAGTCCCCTCCCTCATCCCTCCAAGAGTGCTAGGATTCAAGGCATGCACTACCATGCTCAGTGCTTAGCCAGACGTCTAAGAAAGAATTAAGAGCAACAGTCCTGAAAGGATTCCACTAAAAAGAAAGGGAAGGAACATCCCACCCTCGGAAGCCTGTTACCCCATGCGGTAAGAACATATCACAAAAGGAGAAGACAGAGCTGGGACACAGCAGTTCAGTGGTAGAGCATATGCTTAGCATGAATAAGTCGTATGTTCACCCTAAGGCCTGGGGGACGGATGGTAGTGATACAGGCTCTGAACAACACAGATGCAAAAAGAAAACCTAAAACATTCAATCCTTTATGATAAAGTGCCCTGCTAAGTTAGGTATAGAGGAGCATATCTCAACATGATAAAAACTACATTCAACAAAGCCATGACCAACATCCTATTAAATGAGGAAAAAATGTTAAGTATTTCTGCTGACATCAGGAACAAGGTTAAGTGTGTCCACTGTCATTATCACTCTTATTTAATGTAAATGTTGAAATTAGGGCCAAAGAAATAAAGCACAGGAAATCAAATTGTTCCTTTTGCTCATGATATGATTCTATACTTAGAAAATCCTAACAATCCTACCAAAAGATTTTTAGAACTCAAAAAGGGCTGGAGATGTAACTCAATGGTAGGGTGCTTGTCAACCATACAAGGGATTCTAGGTTCATTCTTCACCAGTGCAAAACAAGACAAGACAAGACAAAAGTAGAGCTATGGTACAACGTGCCTGCAACACCAGCACTTGGGAGGTCAGGGCAAGAAGACTGACATTTAGAAATCACCCTGGTAGATATTGCAAGACTCTATCTCAAAATGATGATGGTAATAGTAATGACAACGAGGACAAAGGCTGGTGGAAAGATGGCTCAGTGGTTAAAAGCCTGGCTAATCTTCCAAAGGACCCAAGTTTAGTTCCCAGAACCAAATAGGCAACTCCTAAGTACCTACAGGTGAATCTGACATTTCCTGACCTCTAAGGGCACCCACACATGTAAAAAACACACACACACACACACACACTGGCAGTTAAGGGCACTTTTTGCCCTGGCAGAGGACCTGAATTTGTTTCCCAGCATTCCTGTGGCAGATCAGAACCATCCACAGCTCCAGTTCCAGGAGATTCAATCCCCCTTCTGTAGCAGCAGGCACACATGATATACTTACATATGCAGGCAAATCATTCATACACATACATTTTTTAAAAAATTCTTATAAAAACATGGAGATGGATTAGTGGCTATGATCACACACTAGTTTTTTAGAGGACATGAGTTCAATGCCTGGCATCTAGTCAAGTGGCTCACAGCCACATGTAAGTCTGGCTCCAGGGACTCTGACAGTCTGGCTCTGAAGGGACCCACAAACATGTGACACACATTTCTACAGATGCATATACTCACAAACTTAAAAAGAAAAAAAAAAGGTCGGGTGTGGTGGCGCACATCTTTAATCCCAGCACTCAGGAGGCAGAGGCAGGTGGATTTCTGAGTTCAAGGCCAGCCTGGTCTACAAAGTGAGTTCCAGGATAGCCAAGGCTATACAGAGAAACCCAATCTCAAAAAAAAAAAAAAAAAAAAAAAAAGGAAAAAAAGGGAATTGATGGAGAAACCAAAGTAGGTAGGTCTGGCAGCATATGCACTTAGGACATTAGGCATGAGGACTGACTCAAGTTCAAGGTCAACAGGCTACTACTGAATGACTGACTTCAAGGCCAACCTGGGCTATTTGGCAAGACCCTTCATCAAAGAATTTTCACCAATGAAGGGACACTAGCCCACTTGACCATGTGGCTCTAGCAGGCCTTGTTCTTGTCCCCTATTCCCTCTGCCTTGCTAAAAACCATTAAATTACATTCCTAAAGCTAGCTACCAAGGTCTATTCCTTTATTGGACCACTAGTTCCTGAGTAATGACACAGACACTAGATTTTATTAATAAGCTGGTAGCACTATGCTGAGCAGATTCTGATCTATTTTAGCCTGACTAGGCTTTAATACCAAATAAATGCCCTGTTACTTGACAATTTGTCCCACCTAGGCAACCTTCTTCTTCTTCTCCTTTCTTCCTCTTCCTCCTTCTCTCCACTCATGCTCTCTCTGAGCCCCTCACTTGATCACCAGCCCCTCCTTCCTATCCTTTTTGCCCAGGCGTAGGCTCTAGCCTTTGACTGACCAATCAGAGATTATTGGGGAACATTCTTTAGAGCACAGTGGTCAATACAATGCCCATGTTCAGACTGCAACCTGAATTTGGGGCACAGAACTCAGTATCTGAATACACAGCCCGTTAAGACCAACTACAGCAGCAGCTCATACTGGCGAGTCTCTTTCCTTGGCATTCCAAGTGCTATGAGATGACAGGCACAGTCTACCATTCCCAGACTAATGACTCCTTCATCATCAATTTTATAATGAAGGAACCAGTCAGTAGTTTTATTTGAGAATGAAAAGCCAGACACAGATTTTTGAAAAGATTCTGGAAAAATGACAGTATCTTCACACATAGTTGTAAGACATGAAGAATTTAGAATATCTATCAATCTTACTTTCTTTATCACTTATCCTAGCAGAATGTGGGAAGCCCTGAAGGGCCCTCAAGACACAGAGAACCAGGCACACTGCTGCTCTGAGTACCTGGCCTTCCAGTCATACTTACTTCTCTGACCTCCACCAGATGGTCTGGATGCAAATGAGCTCTTTTGTTGACTGATTGCAGTTTGGAATGTCCAACATTAAAAAAAGAAATGGCATTCTGACTTGGTCTCCGCTGGGATATGGGAGAATTACCACTAGATGCAAGCGAGAAGCTCCGGGACTTCAGGGGAGGGTTATTCTGTCAGAAAAAGAAAACAATTTCTCTTTTGCTTTTTACAATTTTGGCTCTCTTGCCATCATATTACCATATACTTCAGGCTTTATACATGTACAATTTTGAGACTATATTAACATTAGATTTGACTTACGCAAATTTCTGAAGATGAATTTTATGCTACTGAAAAATTAGAAAGTTGAAATTTGCAGTGTACCATTCTGAAAGAATTTCTATATTTTTTGAAAGTCTATTACAATAAGATTTTTCTGATTTTCTATTTTAACACTAAACCACAAAGACAATACAATAAGGAATATACATGTTGTATATGCATCAATATAGCACATCTCCTAAAGAAAACTTCAGTATCCTTGGGACAATCTGGTACTTTCTGATCACTGTCACTGACTAGCAGTTTGCACCATAAGTAGAATATTACTTGCAGACTAGGCCACAGACCTAAACACAATGTTTTGTTTGCAGTATTTTGAGAAAGGATCTAGCCCAAGTTAGCATCAAATTCATAAAGCCTCCAAAATACTATTTTTACAGGTCCACCATTCCCAGACCTAAGTCATAATTAAAAAAAAAAAAAAATCAGTGGGGGAAATGCTAAGAAGAAAAGAATAGAAGATAAAATATGGTGAAAATATTGCTATCCTCAGATATGAAATCCTTTAAATGAGCTACTCATGTACCACTTCTTAGACATCCCCAAATTTTAACAATTTAGTGCCTCCTTATCTTAAAACAAAACAAAACAAAAAACACTCTAAGAGCCAAGCATGGCAAACAAACAAACAAACAAACAAACAAACACTTCCATAAAAGGAAGGATATAAGTTATCGGGCTGGTGAGATGACTCAGTGAATGGAAGCATTTGCTGCAAAGCACGACAGCCTGAATCCCATCTCTGGAACTCATGCTGAAGGAGAGCGCCTACTCCTAAAGCACCCTCTGGGCTCCACGCACAACATCCCTCCCATGTGCATCCCTCCCATGCACACACACAGAAGAATAATCAAAAAATCTTTTCTAAAGCTACTAATAACCAACAAGCACATGAATAGGTACTCAACATGATCAGTCATTTGAGAAATAAGATGAAAATCATGAGACCACTGGAGAATACAGAAAAAAATAGGGGCCAGGGAAATGGCTCAGTCCATAAAGTAGTTACAGCTTTAGAATGACAGAACAGAGTTCAGATCGCCAGTACCCACATAAGAAGCTGGGCACAATGGGGAGTGTCTATAATTCCAGCACGTGGGAGACAGACACTTGTGATTCCAAGAGCTCAGTGGCCTACCAGATAAGCCAAAGTCGTGAGCTTCAGGATCAATTCTAGAACCTGTCTCAAAAAATAAAGTAGGGAGTGACTGAGGAAGACACTCAGTGTTGACCTATGGGCTCCACATGCACATTCACCCATATACAGACACATAAATATGAACTTCCATATGTCCCAGAAATTCTACTCCTACATCCATACATACTTCAAAGAAATGAAAGAAGGGGCTGGCAAGATGGCTCAGCTGGTAAAATGCTTGCCAAAAAAACATGAGGCTCTGAATTTGATCCCCAGCACCCGTGTTAAATAGGCAGGCATAGTGGTGTGAGTCTTTAATCCCAGAGCAGGGGAGGTGAACGCAGTTCGATCCCTGTGGCTCACTGGCCAGTTAGTTTAGTCAAAGCAGTGAGCTCCAGGTTCACTGAGAGACCTGTTTCAAAAAAGAAAAGGTGGAAAGTGATTGAAGAAGATACCTGGCTTTGAACTCTGGTCTCCACCTGTACACACACACACACACACACACACACACACACACACACACACACACACACTTAAAGTAGTATGTTCACCCAGAAATGTAAACCAAATATTTATAGTTCACCTCATTCATAGCATCTATCGAATGAAAACACTAAGCCAAATACAGGGACTCCCACCTGTAATCCTGTCACTTAGGAGGCCGAGGCAGGAAGGGCAGGAGAGTGGCTGTCAGTTAAGCCTGAGTGTGAGGACTAGAATTTAGATGCCCTGCACCTACGTAAAGCAGCCAGGCTTGGTGGTGCATTCTGTAACCTTAATGTTGGAAAAGAGGAGACAGGTGGATCCCTGGAGCTTACTGGCTAGCTCAGCTCAAATCATAGAGCTGATCCAGGCCAAGAAAAAAAAAAAGTAAAGAGGGATTGAGGAAGATAAACACATAGAGATGCCACACAAACACATGTGCGTGTGCACTCACGTACTTGCACACATACATACAAGGTTGAGACAGGAGGAGTGCTGGGAATGTGGCTTAATTGGCAGAATGTCTGTCTAACATGGATGAAGTCCTGGATGACGAGGGTATCATATAAACCCAATGTGGTAGAGCGTGCTTATAATCCTAGTACTTGAAAGAGAAGTGGGGAAAAGCAGATGTTCAGGTTAACATGAGACACATGAAAACCTATCTCAAAAAAAAGAAAGAAAAAAAAGAAAAAAGAAAAAAGAAATAGAAAAGGAAAAAAGGGTGAGACAGGAAGATTGCCAAGAGGAGAATTCCAAGAGTTTAAAGTTTAAGGCCAACCTGGGTTATACAGCAAGTTCTAGGTCAGTCTAAATTAGAGTAAGACCCTGTCCCAAAAAACAAATGAAAAGAAAGTATATTAGAAAGAAAGAGGACAGCTAGGCTGACGTGGTGGTTTGCATCTATGACCCCAACACTTGGAAAACTGGGGTAGTTTTCAAGGCCAGCTACCAGCAGTGTGAGTAGAGAGGGGCTTGGGGGACAACTGTTGTTATGTGTAAGTGTACATGAACCTTGAAAGGAGAAAAGCCAACACAGGACATTACAGTCGTAAGTCCTCACAAGTAAGAGCTTAGATTAACTGCTTACCCCGGGCTCACAGACATGGCTGTTAATTACTTCGGGTTGTCTAGGGTTTGATTATATTCTGTAGTTACATGGCTGCCACGGCCGCACAATTGCTTTTTTTTTTTAAGATTGATTGATTAATTGATTGATTTATTTATTGTATATGAGTACACTGTCGCTGTCTTCAGACACACTAGAAGAGGGCATTAGATTCCATTACAGCTGGTTGTGAGCCACCATTTGGTTGCTGGGAATCAAACTCAGGACCTCTGGAAGAGCAGTCAGTGCCCTTGACCACTGAGCCATCTCTC
>NC_034601.1:28231533-28239940 GCF_900095145.1 Mus pahari | reverse complement strand
TCAAACTCAGAAATCCACCTGCCTCTGTCTCCCGAGTGCTGGGATTAAAGGCGTGCGCCACCATGCCTGGCTCGATGTATTTTTTAAGCAATCATTTATTTTGTGTGTATATGCACGTATGAATCCATCCATGAGAAAACAAGGACGGTTCTCAAGAGACGGTTGGTTCTCTTTCAACCGTGTGAGTCCAAGGGATCAAACTGAGGTTGTCAAGCGTGGTGGCAATCACTCTACCTCACTGGCTCTATTATCTACATTTAGAAGCATGAAGCCCATATTTCCTGTTTTGTGCATAGTGTACAAATCCACGTACCTTTCCAATAGCTTCCGTGTGGTGCTGTGTACATATCTGAAGTCTGCTCACCCAATGCTGCCGCTCTTTAGCATCTGTGGCTGATAAAAAGAATACAGACATCATGTACTTTTATATTTATTGTCCACAGCACAGGGATGGATGAGTAAAAAGCAAAGGCTAGCACTACTTTTCTTACAGAAAATGTCCCTGACCAGGAAGACTAAAGGGTCGCCCTTGCTAAGAGTGCACAAATCCCATGTAACCAGGTCAGGACATGAAGCAATACATCTTTAAGTTCCTCCTGGTGGTACGCCCATATTTGTTTTAGTTTATTTATGTCTTTTTGTTTTTCAAGATAGGGTTTCTCTGTGTAGCCCTGGCTGTCCTACAACTCATTTTGTAGACCAGGCTGGCCTCAAATGCAGAGATCCATCTGCCTCTGCCTCCCAAGTGCTGGGATTAAAGTTGTGTGACACCACTGCTAGCTGATTATGTCCCTTTTTCAAGTAAACAACTTTGATTAAGAATTTGAAATATCAGCAGTGCTTTCAGACCTTAGCAGAATGGCAAGCAGGAGAACCACTATATGTTATGTATATTTATTCAGTAAAAACCCCACACATTTCTTCATAAATTAATCTAGACAGAGGTTATAAGCCAGGCATGGCAGCACAGCCTGTAACTACAGCCCTTAGAGGCAGAAGGCAAGCGTTTGAAGCCAGCCTGGGCCACATAGCAAGACCCTGTCTTAAAAAAGCTCAAGCAAGTCTATGGTCATATCACCCTGAACATTCCTGATTTTATCAAAAACCAGTATGAAAATCCAAACCCCAAACCAAACATGGTAAATTATAATTTTATCTTAATGAATATGGACATTTTAATACTTCCAACTGTAGTTATTAGTCACTAAGAGATGTCAAAAGGACAATGGGCAAAAAAGAAAAATTCCCTGAGGCAGACACAGTAATATTTAAATGTCTAGGTCGTAGGTTATCACTAGTCAGGGCTCCATTTATAAAATAACTCACTAAACAGACTCATTCACTGGCCAACTTGAAAATCATTATTAAAGTAGATTTCATAATCCATCAGAGCAGTTCTAAGACCATCCCGTGGTGTGTCACCAGTGGCAGTGGTGCTGAGGGGACCCCAGTGTTAGGTCTTGCCCACCTCTGAGTTTATACTGCTCCCCGCTGGCGGCATTCACTGTGAAGGTGTGCGAGTCCTCATCGCTGGGAGAGATCACGGCCCCCGCTAGCTGCAAAGTCCCTCTGGGTTTCTGATTTCTAGACTGTTCATTCACAAAGTACTCCAACAGCCCAGCTTCATTGTTTAAAACAAAAAACCTGCAAAGATGTTAAAAATGTTGTGGTTTTTAAACATTTGCCTTAGCTAAAACTAAAGCATGCAAACGTCAAACATTGAAAAACTACAGTGGTTTATTGAAAAACTCAAAACAAAACAAACAAACAAACCCCCCTAAAACTAAAGCATGCCAACAAGTGCCCAGAAACACTACACCGGATTTCCTAGGACAAAAATTACTGTAAGACTGAGCACATAGCCAGGTGTGCGCACGCCTTTAATCCCAGCACTTGGGAGGCAGAGGCAGGAGGATTTCTGAGTTCGAGGCCAGCCTGGTCTACAGCGTGAGTTCCAGGACAGCCAGAACTACACAGAGAAACCCTGTCTCCAAAACAAAAAGAAAAAAAAAAAAAGGAGACTGAGCACATTGAATACAAGGTCCAAGCTGCAGAGCTGAGGGAGAAGCATTAACGTTAAATCATTTTTTATGGTCCTGACAGTAAGTACAGAAAGAAACAAGGTACAGGCCTCCTTTAGAGGAACATCTCTCCCTGATAAACTGCAGACAGGGGACATACTATGTTCATACTATGACAAAACAGGAACTCTAGGCTGGCATAATGCCAGGTGAGAAATGAATATGGGAGATGCACAGATGTCCTGTGGTTAAGAATATATACTGCTCCTGCAGATTACATGAGTTCGGTTCCTAACACCCTAACTCCAGGGGGATCCAACACCCTTTTGTGGTTTCTACAGGTATCTCCTTCCCACCTGCCTACCTACCCACCCACCCACCTACACACACAAAAGAATAATAAATCTTTAAAAAAAATAAGCCTCAGTAATCAAAGAGATGAATGTGATCTAAGATGTAACCAGTGAAATATACACTGGGAATAATGTCACAGCAGAAGGATGTTGTGACTGTACTTTTAGATAGGTCACAAGTGACTTGCCCTGTTTAAAAATGAAAAGACTGCAACTAGAGACACAGAAACTCAGGGAACTTGAGATTAAATGATGAAATACTGATATACCTTGGCAAAGAATTTGATGGAACATCGGTGGACTTTGGAAAAGAATTTGATGTTCTGATTCAATTAAAGACTGGCTAGTTTAGGATGCACCAATTCAGATCCCAATTTAAGTAGCATAATAGATCTCTTCTTTAAAAGTTACAAAAAAGTTTCAATTTCTCAAAATTTATGCTTGAATTTTTTTCTGGAGATTTTTTGGCCTTCTACAGAAAAGTCAAGTTCATAAAAGAACCTGGTGCAGAGCATGAGCCAGTTCACGAGCAGGAAGATGTTCACTGTCTCAATGACAGAGAAATGATCATATCAAAGGAGTCAGAGAGACAGAATCAGCCTTGTGTTGACGATAAAAAAATAAAAAGGTTAAAACTGCCTAAGAAGAAAGATAGAACACAGACTCACCCCCTTTTTCCCTAAAGTTTTTTATTGTTTTAAGACAGGATTTCTCGGGCTGGAGAGATGGCTCAGCGGTTAAAAGCACTGACTGCTCTTCCAGAAGTCCTGAGTTCAAATCCCAGCAACCCCATGGTGGCTCACAACCATATGTAATGAAATCTGATGCCCTCTTCTGGGGTGTCTGAAGCCAGCTACAGTGTACTTACATATAATAAATAAATAAATCTTTTAAAAAAAAAAAAAGAAGAAGAAGAAAGGGTTTCTCTACACAACCCTCGTCGTCCTAACACAGACCAAGCTGGCTTTCAATAGACAGAGATCCGCCTACCTCTGCCTCTGGGGCGCTTGGATTAAAGGCATGTGCTACCATATCTAGCTGTCTCTTAAGCTTTTGAACCTGGAAAAATGTGTTTACAGATTTTGATAAAAATTTAACTTGAGTAATTCTGCAGCTTCTTGTTTCTTCAGTTTTGTTGGTGTTTTTCTGTGACAGGGTTTCATATATCCTAGGCAAGCCTCAAACTCTCTCTGTAGTCAAAGATGACTTTAAATTATGATCTTATCTACATTCTACAGACAGCTCCAACCAGTGACACTGTTGTAACCTTAAAACTCACATTTCATTAGTTATTGGTAGAGTTGAGTTCAAAACATTTTCATGTGTTTGCTAAATATTATGAACTGCCAATCACATCTTTGCTCATTTTTAAGTTATTTTTTCAAAGATTTAAAGGGATTATTTGAATTTACATAAAGCAGTTGTGGGTCCACATGGCGACCAATCACCACTGGGTTCGGCTGCTGAGACAGCAAAACTCTGGGAGCTTAACTGCCCTTATCCTATGCCACCAATGTCTGGTGCTGGGCTTCAGGGAAGTGCTGAGACCCCTCTCCAGGGGTGAAAAGACACAATCTAAGATGATGTTGGCATTCTCTGACTTCTAGGCCTCCTGTCACTGCTGGAAAACCGCAGAGAAGTTGGGAACTAAGCATGACAGTCCTGGGCCCACAGTCAGACCTGGACTAGGACTCCTGAACTCCTGGACATCTATGCATCACTGAGTCCCAAGGAGCTGGGTGCGGAGCTGGGGGCCTGCAGGCTGAGAACTGTGTCTAGGCCGGGTCTGGGGGGAATGGGAGCTCCAGTTTAGCAGATTGTCCTTAGCTTGGTGGAAGTTGTCTGGAGGTTGTCTGGAAATGCAGAGGCCTTCTACGGGAAGCTTAGGTTGAGGCTCTGCAGGTGAAGGCCTTCTCTATGCACCCCCACAGCAGTTCTTGATGAAACAGGCAATCCATGTCTATCCATATTGTTTATTGACTCTTCATCGTAGAAAATAGATATATACCAACTTCTCAGGGTAGACCAGAGATTAAATATCTTTCTGTTGGAAGGAATGTCTGGGAAGGGGAGCTATTGGCTAAACGCTCAGGGCCTCTAGGTACCTTATTAGCATGGAGAACTCTGTTCTGGGCCTGCGTGACCATGTTTCCTTATATGGGAAGTATGGCATGTGTTCCAGGCCAGGAATCAGGAACTCAGACCTGTTCTACCTTACCAAATTTCCTGGCAAGGTCCACTGTCCCACAAGCAGCCATTAATATGATCTTAAGTTTCTAAACCTGTCTTTATAAAATGTCTATGTGAGTCTTCCATTCAAAAAAGAGGGGGGCCACCTTGGCCAACCAGAAGCCCACCCCCTGCCTGTGCTCATGCTGCCCAGGCCAACCAGCAACACTAGGAAGAAACAATATGTGACCAAGAAGCTGTGGAGCGAGGTGGAACTGGAGTCATCAGGGTAGTGACAGGTGTGAGAACTGAAGTCATGGTGATGTCAGGGCTCATGCTGCCACCAAAGACCACCAAGGATCTGTGGTCTTATTAAGGCCGGGGTCTGTGCTACAGCCAGAGACCATGCTGACGTGCACGGGTTGTACTGCCACTGGGGGCCATGTTGGTGTGAATGGCCTGCACTGCCACTGGAGACCATGGTTGATGTCTGTGGTCAGGGCCTCTGAAACCTTGTCTGGGTCCGTGGTCCTACTGCAGGCAAGGGCCATGTTCATGGTCAGAGCTGTCACCAGAAACTACGTGGAAGCCGATGATTCGTGTTCCCGCTGACTGTAAAGAGTAAGGAGGCTACCTTGGCAGTGACACTGATAACTGCACACACACCGTTGAGAAAGGAACACAGAAGGCTTCCCTGACGACCCCTACCCCTTTACTGCCCCAACCCCCAAAAAGTAACAGCCTAAACAGGAAGCCATCGAAGAGAACTTTTTTTTTTTTTTTAAAGATTTATTTATTTATTATATGTAAGTACACTGTAGCTGGACTTCAGACACTCCAGAAGAGGGCATCAGATCTTGTTACGGATGGTTGTGAGCCACCATATGGTTGCTGGGACTTGAACTCGGGACTCGGGACCTTTCAGAAGAGCAGTCGGTGCTCTTACCCGCTGAGCCATCTCACCAGCCCCCGAAGAGAACTCTTAAAAGTATGATGAGGGCTCTTAAACTCTCACCTTTCTTACTCTCATCTCTGGCCCTCCTTCTCTCTCTCCCTTCTCCCTTCTCTCCACATGGCCATGACCAGTCTCCCTCTTTCTACCTTCTCTCTTTCTCCCTGCCTTTCTACAATAAAACTCTAAAATTATTTAAAAAAAAAAAAAAAAGTGTGATAAGGACGCTGACATTAGCACTCCATAACTGGTGGCTCTGGTGGGGAATCAGGAAGCAAATGACTCAATTCTATTTGAGAGGCAGGCCACTGAGCGTTTGACCATGCAGCAGTGAGTATATAGGTAACACAAAATGGACTTGTTGTTTTGTTAGTGGTGTAATGAGAGAAGTGGGGGGCACTGCCATGGAAGTACTAGGAATCGAGTGTAATCGGGCATATGATGTGAAATTCCCAAAGAATCAATACGAATACTATATTGGAAAAAAAAAATCATCCAAGCAAAGAGTGGTGGTTTTTTGGCCATAATCCTAGCATTTAGAAGGTCGAGGCAGGACTCCAAGTTTAAGGCCTGTCTAGGCAACTTACTGAGATAAAACTTCAAAATTAGAGACAGACAAAGGCTAGAGAGACAGCTCAGTGCAGAACTTCTTTAGCACATGCAAGGCCTGTGGTTCAAAGCCCCAGCAGCAGGAGGAAAAAGAAGTGTATAGACTAGAGAAAGATGGTCCACTCAGAGAGCGAGGGAAAGCTACCATCTTCAAGGGTACTAGACTCTTCATCTTAGGCACGTCCTAGCAGGTTGGCCTGCATGATACACTAGAAAGGTCTGAGTTGGGGCTGTGTCACTGGAAATTAATATTCGGCACAAACCTCCACAACAGAACATTCACCTCTGCTGTAAAGGGAAATACTGCAAGGTGCTGTGGGTTTTGTTTGTTTGCCTTTGCAACTGCAGAGAGAAAGACCGCTAGTTTGAAGAAGCAACTTACCTCATGCTTCAGGGGCATCCGCCCCTTAAACCTCATCACACACAACTGTACTCTAACTCTGAAGTACAGAAACAAACACTAGTGATGGCTCTAACAGGAAGACAGCTGCATGCTCTGCTCCGACCTTCCAGAGGCTTCCAGAGGCTATACACAGATCCTAAGACGCCTTCGAGGACGAGAATCCAAACTGAAAGCAAGTGGAGTCAGAAAAACTATTCCGGAGCCAGCCATTCTTTCGGGGGGTGGGGTGGAGTGGAGGCGAAAGAGCATAGACAGGGCCACTCCTCACTGGCCTCCAACTCCCTAAGTAGCTGTAGACAGTTCTGAACACCTGATCCTCCACCTCTGTCCTGGGTGCTGCAATTAAACATATAGCACCATGCCCAGTTCAAGTAACTTAACTGTCATGTATAAACTGTTTGCAGGCTAGAGACAACCTCAGGTATTGTTTCTCAGGAATGCTATCCACCTTATTTTTGAGACAGGATGTCAAAATGGCCTGGAACTCTCTATTCTGGATAGCTCGACAGTCTGCCCAGTGATGCTATTACGAGTGTGAGCCACCATGCCTAGCTTTGGGTCTGCAAGCCTATGTGGCAAGTGATTTACCAACTGAGCCCTCTTTCTTTGTGACATACACTTATGTATGTAGTATATGCACAGCTGTGCCAGGATGCATTTGTGGAGGTCAGAAGACAGTTTTCAGGCGTCTTTTCCTCCTTCCATGTGGGTGCCCCTGAGCCATCCTGCTGGCCTGTCAACTGAGCCATCTTAGCAGTCACCAAGCAACTCTCTCTAGAACACTCGTGCTAGGTAGGTATTTCCAGCCTGCTCAAAGCTGCTTTTGGTCAAAATAGAAATGACTCAGAGGGAAGGACACTGCATGAATAGATGGCAATGGCCGAATGCTTTTGTCCCTTGAGAATCTTTTTGCAATGCACAGAAGAGGTAGCTTGGCAAGCCACAGAGCTCCCTAAGCCTCTGGCTTCACAACAGCATCTTAATCCCTCCATTCCCATCTCATCCTTCAACCTCTCCACCCCACACTCAAGAGCTAATGTATTTATGCAGTGCTTCATGACCTCCAACACAGTGGTCAGAAATGAATGTGAAGGCGTTTTTGTTCTTTTTAAAAAATGTTTTTGTCCTTATTTGTATGATTTGTGTGTATGTCTGGTGGGAGGGTGGGAATGTATATGCCATGGCTTCTTTTTAAAAACTCCTATTTTCCCTGGGCATTTCTGCTATTCTTTACAGTATATGAAAAACATTCTTTGAAAAAGAAAGAAATTCTTTCATTTATTATTTTTGGTTGTGCTGTTTTGAGGTAGGAAGAAAAACACAACTCGTGATACCCCATCACGGTTGGATAATCTCCAAACACATGCGAATTATAAACAGCATAATACATGGTTCTGTGAAAACAATCTGTCTATAAAAATAGACTTTGGACTCAAAATTAGTTGCTTATGAGTTTTAGTTTTATTACTTTAAAGAATAACTGAGAGCTGGGGAAATGGTTCAGTGAGTAAGAGCATGTACTTTCAAGCATGAGGACCTGAGTCCAAGTCACTGTCACCCACGTAAGTGTCTGGCGTGGCTGTGTATGCCTGTATCCCAGCCCTGAGAGGTGGAAAAATGAGGACCCAAGAAGTGAGGTGCAGAGGAGTAAGAACCCTGTGCACAAACTTTTGCTGGTTAGAATAAAGGGATAGAAATAGGCATAAGGGGACATGTCTATAGTCCTAGCGACCGACTCCAGATACTAAGGCCAGAAGAACCCTTTGGGGTTTAAGAGCTTGGGCTCATCCTGGGCCACATGGAAAGAGCTCATTTATTTATTAATTTCTTAAAAAAACATTTTTGCCGGGCGTGGTGGCGCACACCTTTAATCCCAGCACTTGGGAGGCAGAGGCAGGCG
>NC_034601.1:28222736-28231493 GCF_900095145.1 Mus pahari | reverse complement strand
AGAACTCACTACATAGATCAGGTTGGCCTCTGCCTCCCAAGTGTTGGGATTAAAGCTGTGTGCCACCATGCCTAGCAGCAGTTCATTTCTTTAAAAACAAAGAAACAAAACAAACAAACAAAAAACCAAAAAAAACACTGTTTTGTCCATTAGTTCTACTTCCTGACATAAACACAAAAATGTAGAGACTTCAACATATATTGGCACAACATTCACAGCAAAGCCTTATTTACAATTGCCAAAAGAAGAAACGACCCAAATGTCCATCAATACAGGGATAGGTAAATACGATTTTATATACAAACGCCTTTAAATAATGATGTGGACCAAGGAAATAGTTTATTGGGTGAAGGTGCTTCTGCCAGCCTGATGCACTGAGTTAAATCCCAGGACCTGAATGATGAAAAGTGAACTGATTCTTGTAAGATTTCCTCTGACTGTGACACACACACACACACACACACACACACACACACACACGCACGCACGCACACAAAAAACAATCAATCAATCAATCAATCAACTAATGTAATTTTATAAAATGGACCAACAATATGGCTCAGTGGATGAAGGAATGCTGCCAGGCCTGAGAAAGTTCAATCCCTAGGAACCAAATGATGGAAACAGAACTGACCCTGATCTCCACACTGTCTGTGACACTCAGGCACACAGAGGTGTACTCTCAGACACATCCATATATAAAAATATAAAAATAAAGTGAGAAAAAAAAAAACCAAAGAGCTAGGTGGTGCGGCACATGACTTTAATCCCAGCACACAAGAGACAAAGGCAGGCAGATCTCTGAATTCTTATTTTTTTTTTTTTTGGTTTTTCGAGACAGGGTTTCTCTGTGTGTAGACCAGGCTGGCCTCAAACTCAGAAATTCACCTGCCTCTGCCTCCCAAGTGCTGGGATTAAAGGCGTGTGCCACCAAACCCGGCTAGATCTCTGAATTCTAGGACAACCAAGGCTACACAAAACAAACAAAACACCCCCCCACCAAAGTTATGATATAAATCTAGAACACATGACTCTGAGCACTGTGCAAAGTGAAATAAAGTCACAAGAGGTCACACGGTATATGCTCCCCGGGCATGAGGCAGAAGGAGGGGTAGCGCCCAGAGACTGAAACGGAAGGAGGCTGTAGAAGGAGGCAAGTATATGAAAGGTATGGGCTTCAAGAAGATGAGGAAGGTTCTGGAGATCGATGGTTCGGACAGTTGTATAAAATGGTGAACATACTTAATTACACTGAGTTAGATGACTTAAATCTTATTATTTAATGTCAATTTAAAAAGTAAAACCTTAATACCCTTGCCCTGCAACTATTAAGTCTACAGTGTACTTAGCACAGCTGGCTTCCCTACTCAGCAACTGTCTATGTGGCTGTGGGCTGCTTACTAACCCTCCAAGGCCAGTCTGAGAATCAAGCAGAAATGCCCACTATACCCACTTAGAGCCTCACCTCTGCACACAGCACCAGCACGTGGCAGGTGAGCGCACCTCTCTATTCCTAACAACAGTGCTGAGATTTAGAGGCTGCCACTGGGACACAGGCCAACTCCTCCATCTCTAAGGAGAAAGCCTTCCCATGTGTGGGAGAGATGTGGTAAATCCTCCTCTAAAGTTTCCCAGCTATGTACTGACAGTAGTATGTGATACAACCAGTTCCCAACCTCTTAGGAGACTGCCATCATAGGACAGTCAGCTTACCTGTACTGCCACCCGGTGACAAGGTTGGTGTACTTCATTAAATAGCCATTAACGCTCTCCATGTGATCACTGTTTCAAAAAACAGAGCTGAAGTTAGTGGAAATATGAGGAAACAAAAACAAACAAACAAAAACAAACCCAGACAACTATTCAGTTTTGAACACAGCCACAGAGACAATAACTCATTAAATTTTCTAGGCAATGATCGTGAATGAACAGCTTTAGTCTATGTCCTCAGGAAGCAGAGGCAAGAAGAATCTCTGTATGTTGGACTGAAGCCGGCCTGGTTCACATATTGAATGCCAAGCCAGTCAGGGATACAGAGGAAACACCTTGTGTCAAAAGACCAAAAAGAGAAAAGGAAAGAGAAAAGGAAAGAGAAAAGGAAAGAGGAAAGGAAAGAGGAAAGGAAAGAGGAAAGGAAAGAGGAAAGGAAAGAGGAAAGGAAAGGAAAGGAAAGGAAAGGAAAGGAAAGGAAAGGAAAGGAAAGGAAAGGAAAGGAAAGGAAAGGAAAGGAAAGGAAAGGAAAGGGAGAGAAAGTGAAAAGAATCAAGCTTACTAATCTTCAAAACAAGTACTGTATTCCACTTATTACTATTTGAAATAGTCATGTGAATATAAAGCTACATAAATATAAACACAAATACACTGTGAATGTTCTATTTAAAACAACTCCCCCAAAAGAATTTCCTAAAAAATCTTTCTCTGCTCTGGGTGCTTAGCATATAGGCTGCTTTCCCTGAACCGTTTCTGTCCTTGAGACTTACTCTTTTGTCCAGTTCCATAGCCCCATAACCTGAGTGTTATACTCTGCATTAATCCTACAAAGCCCCAGGCAGAACACAACAGAAATTATTTCCTCAATGGATCAAGGTGTTCATAATTCACCATTTGGAAAGTCATTCCTTGGTCTGAGTTCTCCACACCAAGCCTTGTCTCTGGAAGGTGTCCTCCCCTGCCTGGTGGCATGTCATAGAAGCACCGCAGCTGAGTATATCCCACAAGAACTGGACTTCTAGGGTTCTCTAGGGAGGTTATCTCCATATCTAGTGGATTATAGGGAGAAACTTTCCTAAAATCTTACTGTACTAACTTAACTACCTTTAGAAAAGCATAGATGCTGGGCGTGGTGGTGCACACCTTTAATCCCAGCACTTGGGAGGCAGAGGCAGGCGGATTTCTGAGTTCGAGGCCAGCCTGGTCTACAAAGTGAGTTCCAGGACAGCTAGGGTTATACAGAGAAACCCTGTCTCAAAAAACAAACAAACAAACAAAAAAAAGTACAGACATGTTAAAGCCATCAAAGGGGGTCATAAGATACGGTTCAGTGGGCAAAGGGCTTGCTGTGTAAGAATAAGACCTGAATTTAGATCCTTAGCTGACGTTAAAAAAAAAAAAATTACAATCGCACGCCTTTAATCCCAGTGTTGGAAAGAAATGGGAAGTCATCCCGGGCCTCACTGGACAGACAGTCTAGCCAACTGGTGAGCTCCAGGTTCAGTGACAGGTCATCCCAGAAATGAGGGCTGGAGACCTGGCTCAGCAGGGAAAGGCACTGGCCAACAAATCTGATGACAGGCATTCCAGCTAGGAGCCTACACTGGAGAAGGAAACAGGCCGCTCCTGCAAGTTGTTCTCTGACTTCCACACACAGGCATGGCACATCCTCATGCTTTGCATATGTATACACAGACACACTAAGTGTGGGTGTGTATGTGTGTATGTGTGTGTATTTATATTTAAAAGACAAAGGTAGAGAGTTATAGAGGACATCACCTGACACTGACCTTCACGCACCCACATGACCTCTATTCAGTCACTTTTCCTTTCTTACTAATGGCATTCCTCATTTGCAAGTTACTGTACCAGTCATTTAATAGCTAACAGTAAAATTCTAAATATACAATTTCAATAGTATTATGTACAAAAATAATCCAAAGTGGTTCCTCACAAGTCACAATACAGTGATTTGTGTTCTAATGTTATCAATTCTTTATTGGTGAATACATATAAAAAGTTAATTTTAAATAAGGCATACTAGCACACACCTGTGATCCCTGAACTCAAGAGGCAAAAGAATCAGGAGTTCAAAGCCATGGTCAGCTACCAGGCCAGAGATAAATAAAACTACAGTCTCAAAAAAGGTTTAACTTTCTCATAAAAATGACAAGAAAGATGGTGATGGTGAATGACTTAATAACAGCATAAATCCAGTCTCATAAGAAGCAGATTCAAGCTGGGCATGGTGGCAACCTGCCAGAAGTCCCAACCTTTGGAAGGTTAAGGCAGGAACATGAATTGAGTTCAAGGCCAATCTGGGCTACAAAAAAAGAGACCCTGTCTCAAAACAGCAATAGAAGAACAAGACTCAAATAAGTAAGTGTAGACTACTGCTTGTTTTGATATATGAAACACCAGCCCCCAGACTGTACAGAAACAACTTGAGTACTACTGTCCTTTGGCATGGACAATCTCAGCCTTTCTTTAATCTCTCCCAAAACTAGTTAGCACAATGTTTGATGTGGGAAGACTGCCACCTGCTGGCTATGAGAAGATGCTGTGAGACTCAATGTGTTGCTTGGGGAGCTGTGAGTATGCCCAGACTGGTTTCAATACAAGCTAGCATCCCCTAATCCAAATATCCCAAGGTCTAATTCCCACATACATACACCAAAATCTGAAAGCTCTCAGCCTGAAACACTGTTGACCAAGTATCTGATGGAAGTCTGTGACTGAGGAGTGTGTGTAACCTTCTAGCTCACTGTCCACTCTTAGAAGTATATACATTTTTGCAGATTTTTTTTTTTTTTTTGGTTTTTTCGAGACAGGGTTTCTCTGTATAGCCCTGGCTGTCCTGGAACTCACTCTGTAGACCAGGCTGGCCTCGAACTCAGAAATCCGCCTGCCTCTGCCTCCCAAGTGCTGGGATTAAAGGCGCGCGCCACCATGCCCGGCCATTTTTGCAGATCTTAATGAACATTTTAATATTAAGACAATCTGGTTGCTAACTGAGGAAAATATTACATACCTCATTTTATCATGCTATTTCATGTTCTATGAATCAGGTGATTAAAAAGACACAGAAAACTAAGCTATGAAGAAGTTATCTTCATTAATACCACTGCTCACAAACTGGATGTATTTCTGATATTTCAAAGTATCATCCCCTTGGGATTAGTCCTGGAAGCTGTCTAGGGAAATAGCTGGTGAAGGGGCTTGGTGGTTGAGAACACATACTGCTCTTCCAGAGGTCCTGAGTTCTCTTCCTAGCACCCATGCTGGGTGGTTCACAATTGGCTCTATCTGCCCAGTGGTATTAATACCTTTAGTCTGACACTCTTCCTAGATTGTTTCAATTCCCAATCTCCATTATTACTCCATACTTACTTCTTTTTGTTTGTTTGAGACAGTCTTGCTATATATACAGACACACACACACACACAGACACACACACACACACAGACACACACACTCTCTACCTACCTACCTTCTAGGCTAGCCCTGAATGTCTCAAGCCTATCCCTCCTCCTTCAACTCCCTAAGGGGTGCTGTCACAGGTGTTAGGCTACAACCATTAACCTTTATCAGACTTAAGTTACATAAAATGCTTTAAAATCAACCTTGCTTTCAGATCCTTTCAGTTAAGAACAAGTGACTCCCAGGCAGTGGTGGGTTGCCTCTTTAGTGTCAGCACTCGGAAGGCAGAGGTAGACAGATCTCTAGGTTCGAGGCCACCCTGATCTACACAGCAAGTTCCAGGACAGCCAGAGCTACACAGAGTGAACCTGTTTCAAACAGACAAGCAAAAATGAAAAAGAAACAAGAAAGGAAGGGAGGGAGAGAGGGAAAGGGATTGTTACAAAGCCCTCTGAAAACCCACTGAAAAGTAAGAGAGACTCCCCAGGAGAAAGACGGCACACGGAGCAAACAGCAGCAAGGCCTCTGGCACTGAGCACACTAACAACAGGAGTGTGCTCTTTAAGGCCTTCCTTCTTTGCCTTTTCAAGTTTTCCTTCAAGTGCCCAGTGTATATGAGCACCCTCTCTCCATGCCCCTCCCTCCCGTCAGTCCCCTTTGTCCCACTGGGCAGTGTTGCATCTACTTTCACATCACAGTCACATGCATGTATTTTATGTATCTACTATCTAGGAGCTTCAAACTAGAGACTATGAATGGTATCTGTCTAAAAAGAATATCTCATCAAACAGTACAGGACGCTATGGTAACAGGGCTGGGTGACAGGACCTGCTGACTGAGTAGATGTGAAATGAGAAGGGGACAGAGTGAGAGAAAAAAAGCCATTGGTTTGTTCCAGCACCCAAACTAATCATTTTTATTATTTTATTTATTTATTATTTATTTTATTATTTTATTATTCTCCAATAGATATTCTACTAGAACTACAGAGGGTCTGAGGATTGCCCTATTCACAAGCCAGCAAATTAGCAGACTACAATTTCATAGGGAATGGCAGATGACTCCTATGTGGGAATGGACAGGCTGACTTCAGTTCTCAGGGCAATTGCAGCACACCGGTCACAAAGGTCACAAAGAGGGCAAGCAACACCTACAACCAGGACAGAGTGTGTTAAAGGGCAGAACTTCAAGGCCTGGCTAGAACACAGTCTTATCAAAAAGCAGCAAGCTGTACTACTGACTCTGCCAAATAAGATTTTGTTTCATCACATGAGACTTAAATTTCATCACAGTAAAAAGATATAAGCAATGGCACACAAGATCTGTCTTCCAAGGAATGCTTGGTGAGCAGAGGTACTGGCCACCCTTTGTTCCACAGTTGTTTTCAAGGCTGTGTAACAGCAGCCTAGAAGACAGAGGCACATTCCAAGGCTTCCGCCAGTCCTTCCTCTGAAAAGCACAATTGCGTGCTAATGCAGAAAAGAGACCCGCCTTTTAGCTAGCCTTGGTTAGCTGGTAGACAGCCAAAAATAAAAGGTTTGAAGTGTTTAAAGTTTGGAAAGGCAGTCCCTGCTACACATGCCCAGCCTGCCTTTTAGCACTTCTTTGGTTTGTTCCTTTCCATCCATTTCAATAAACAGCTCAGTGTCGGATTTGTAAGCCTGCCTTTGCACAAACCTTTAATCCCAGCACTTGGGAGGCAAGTGAAGGTGGATCTCAGAGTTTGAGGCCAGCATGGTCCACAGAGGGAGTTCCAGGACATCCAAAGGCTACACTGAGAAATCCTGTCTCAAAAAACAAAAACAAACAACAACACAACAAAAAAAGCAAACACAGAGAATAGAAAAATAAAGAGAAAATTCATCTATGAACTGCCAGCTTTCACAGTGAAAAAGAAGGGACCCTGAATTAAGAAATCCATCCTCTCTACAAATGGTAAGTAAAATCCATATGTGAACTGAATATAAATGACTCTAAAGGAAAGATAATTTAGGGCTAATGGAATAAATTCAACCAACGTTTTCTTAGACTAGTCAAGAGACAGCAAACACGGAAGAGGTCCTTTCCTCCCCTGATTTTTTTCAATGACACTGAAAATGAAGGCCAGACTTCCATTCTGCTGGGTGTGCACATAATTGGGAATTGAGTAACAGAGAGGTTCACACACTGAACGGCCTCAAAAATTATTGTTATGAGTTAGAATAGTAGCAAAACATGAGACAAAACATGTATTAAACTAGTTACTACTATCAGGAAGTATCCATTCATTTACAGCCTATCTTCTTTTAATACCTCTATGCAAATAACCAGTCATAAAAATTTTTCCAGTTACTAGCTATGGGATCCTGGCCAACTCATTTCAACTTCCATTTTCTTCTACTGTTTGCAGGGACAGTGCCCACTACCTTCCCCTGAGAACTGTGGGATTACTTATGTCCACTTCATTCTGAAGCAAGCTAAATGTGAGGCATTCACTCAGGCATACTAAGCCGGACACATGTAAAGCCCAGGGCATAATCTCACTGCCCCAGATTCATTTATCCTCCACATTTTCAGAATTTTAAAAGTGGGTGACAACTGAGGTCAATTGTCCTTCCTTTCCTCACTACAACCCCTCAACCGCTCCTCCTTTTACCCTTACTGCTTGGTGTCCTGGTCCCTGCGGCTCATTTCCTAGCACCTAACTGCCTCTTGGTCACTAACAATCAAATCAAATTTGTTAGATCGCATGAAACAATGATTCAATATTAGGTGATCATCCAGACTCCATTAATTACTAAAAAAGACTCCATCAATTACTAACAATGGTCGACGTTCTCTGGCATGTACCCAATGATCCAGACAGCTGGTGGACATGCCCTGTGCAGGACAGCATCTGACGCCTGGAAGAAAGTGACGTGATGCCACTTCCATGCTTAGATTAGAAAGACTGTGACTTACTGAGAGCATAAGCCTGGCTAGAGCTCTGGCTCTCAATTCTCGCTTCTGATGAAATAAGCAGCCCAACTATAGAACAATTTATAGAAAGGACCACGAGGCCAGGAACTAGCAAGGTCTCTGACCATCAGTCACCAGGTCCTGAGAACTTTGTCCAATAAGGCAAAAAGAACTGAATACCATGAGTCCCAAGAGAGCGAAAAAGCAGACCCTTCCTATTTAAATTCAAGGTTCTGGGTGACCATGACTTTGAGGAAAACAGAGACAGGACACAACTGGCTTCACAAAAATACTCAACCCCCCCACACTGTGAAGTAGTAAGTGCTGCTGCTTTAGCTGGGTATGGTGGGAACATGTCTTTCATCAACTTGGAAGGCTGGAGGCAGGAAGGTGTGGGGTTCAGGGCCCCAGCCTGGGACAAGGAGACCTGGTCTTCCTGCCACCTCCCTCAGAGTTACAAAGGTATGGTTTAGTAAACTCCTCACAGCACTGGTGAGGCAGAGAAAGGGGATCCCTGGGTTTAGAGAGACCTTAACAGGTAAAAGCATTTGTCACATCACATAAGTCTGGCAACTCAAGTTCCATCTCTGCCAAACACAGAAGTGGATGCTCACAGCCAGCTATTGGATGGAACACAGGGTCCCCAATGGAGGAGCTAGAGAAAGTACCCAAGGACCTGAAGGGGGCTG
>NC_034601.1:28195103-28220366 GCF_900095145.1 Mus pahari | reverse complement strand
AAAAAAAAACAAAAAAAGAAAAAACAAAAAAAACAAAAACAAAACTTGGGAAACAGACAGGTAGACTGCTGGGCATTTGAGGACAGCCTGGTCTACAGGGTGAGTTCTAGGGGTACACAAAGAAACTCTGTCTCAAAGAAAACAAAACAAAAAGAGAAATCAGTAAAAATACTTTCTCCGAGGAGGGAAACTACAAGTGGCTGGGACCAGCATTTAAGGCAAATATATCACATATGCAATCCTATCTATATTTTAAAAAAATAAATTAACAAAATGTTTTAAATATGATATTAATATTAGGATTAGGAGGATCAGGAGTTCAATGTCATCCTCAGTCATTCTCAAATCAATCAATTCTCTCTCTCTCTCTCTCTCTCTCTCTCTCTCATACACACACACACACACACACACACACACACACACACACACACACACACAGAATGTATCCAACAATGTACATTTTCAAAACTGAGATAACTGAGATAGTATCAAATTACAGAAGAGATTAAAGCTCCAGGTGAGATTTGCAATGTTCAGATAGGCAGTTAAAGACCTGGCTCTGAAAGATTTCCTCACTCAGATTCCATTAGCTGAGGTCAGAAAGGAGAAGGAGATAAAGAGCCCACAACACAAGTAAGTCAGCCTTGAAAAGGGGAAAAGCCAACCTAGGCAACTGAAGGAGAAAAGCAGGCCACCAAAGAGGCAGAACAGGACACTGAGGACAGAGAGAAAGTTCTGTCAGCAAGTCAAGAAAGTGGGGTGCCAGTGCAGCTGCGGCTCAGGGAGGAAAGGGCTGGCTTTCTCAGAGAACTCAAGAAAGAATAGCATGTGTACTTACAGGGAACTCAGGTGGAAGAAAGATGTCAAAGTACTCATTGTTCCTTAGTAGGGACAGAGCAAATGGCCTGAGTTGTTTGAGAAGCAGTAAGCGTAAATTAGTTTCCAAAGCAAAGGATTAGGTCACTTTTTGTAATTGTTATTATTTTGTTTTAAACATCTTAGACTCTAAACCTGGGGGAGAAGACCACGAGTTTTGAGCACCTAGTATTTGCTCTAATTCTACCTAATTTTTCACTTTAGTTCAGAGTGTTTTTCAGGATTGCTACTATAAGAAGACTGACCTCTGGTTATCTTGAACTTTTCCTTACTTCCTTGAATGATATCAAAATATCCCCACAAAAAAATAATTTTCTATTGGTTCATCTTAACACATAAATTGAGAGGGGCTGGGGAGATGGCTTAGTAGTTAAGAACACTAGCCGCTCTTCCAGAGGACCTGGGTTTGGTTCCCAGAACCCACATGGCAGCTCAATGAGTCCAGGTCCATGAATCCAGGTCCAGAGGATCTGGTGCCTTCTTCTAGATTCAATAGCCAATGCACACATGTGCAAACATATATACATACATGCAAACATTCACACACATAAAAAACATAAAATGAAAAAAATCCCAAAGGGGAGAGATGACACTGACTTTACTTCAATCCCCACTTGCCAATTACGAAGTTAGCTACTCTTCTCATTTCTGCATTTCTGTAGGTCCATGCCTGCATATTTCACATAGACATATATTTGCATATTGGGGAGGGGGGAGTGCTGGAATTCACTATGCAGATATGAGGCTGGCCTCAAACTCAACAGAGATTCTCCTGCCTGTCTCCCGTTTGCCAGAATTAAGAGTACCACCACACCTAGACCATATTTGCATATTGTAATACATGCACACTTCATATGTATGAATAGTACTCATGATAAATATGTATCTTTCACCAAATCTTGGTTCCTACCCCTTCCAAGTTTCACAAATGCAAAGAGTTTAACACAATCAAAAACCAAACCAACCAAACAAAACCAACTAGAATTAAACACACAAGCAGTTACTCAAAATTTCAGTATTCATCAGTGTAGAGCCAACATTATAGGATGGCCTAATTCCATTCATTATTAGAATTATGGGTAGTAATCTCTCCCTATACTTCATATATATATATATATATATATATATATATATATATGTGTGTGTGTGTGCAACAATAAGAAGCTTTTGATATTTCTCCAAGTGTTTCATTTATATTAATAAAAACTAACAAACGTAGAATTTCAAGAGTTTTCAAGTAGCCTGACCAGATTCTACTGCTTGTCGGCCTCTGTATTTAAGCCCCTCCCCTTCTCTAAGTCACAGCACCCAAAGGGTGAGAAGGTCTTCTCTGACTCTTGTCACTCCAATCTTTCCACAAGTTTTCAAGACCTGCATTTGCTTCTAAAATCGCTGAGTTCCACAGTTTCTGCTCTGACAGCCGTTCGGGCTTGCTTGAAAAACAGATTACAACAGAGGCAAAAACCAGAAGTGAGTGTAGAAATAAATCAGAGGAAACATAAAACCCTTGGACAACCGCGAAGACTCTGGGGTGCAGTTCTGAATTCCTCAAAGGGCCTTAACAAATACCTGTTGAATGAATTTCTGAAGAAAGTCAATCCTGTTCACGAAAGCGGGGTGCCTCCAAGTCGGATTATCCGCCGCTTTGGAATTGGCCTTCCAACCGGGATATGCAGACCCCATCACACTCCGAGCCACCCCAGAACCTCACTTCGGAGGGCCATACCTGTACTGCCAGCCTTTCGTACTGCCACCGCGGCTGCTGTTGCTGCTGCTACTGCTGATGGCACCCCCACAGCTGCTGTTGCCGCTGTTCTTGTTCGGGGTCACAGCTGTGGCCAAGCCCTCCAGCTTCCCTTCACTCTCCGAGACTTTCATCACTGATGCCGGCTCACCTCCCTGCATCTTAACTCCAAAGTTCATCTGCCCTTCTCGGGCGGGAGACACCAAGTGCAGAGTTATTTTGTAGGTACTTTTCCCCTTCCTCTCTCTCTCTCTCTCGTTTTTTACTCTCAATGGGATCTCAGATCTCCGCTAGAGTGGAAACCGACGGTGGACCGGAAAAAGAGGACACGCATTTCCACTTTGGTTAAAAGTTTTAAAGAGCACGGGGACCCTTCAGACAGATGCCTCTCCCGAGCAAGAACAAGGAGGACAAATCACCCCGCCAGAGGGCTCGGTGCCACACGCCGAGGAGCAGCCGGGCGGCGCGGGCGAGGTCGCGGATCCTCCGCCTGGGAACGCGGGGCAAAGACGGGGGACCACGGCCCGGGAGCCCCGGAGCCCACGGCCTGACCTCAGGACTCGGGGTCGCGCCCGCCGCGCCGCCTCTTCTCCTCAGCCGGGTCCTCGGGAGAAAGGGCCCTGGTCCAGTCAGCTCGGCGGTTCCCGCCGCAGCCCCGAACGGAGCCGGAGCGGTCGCGCGCAGCCCGCGGAGGGTCGGGCAGACGCCGCCGGACAGGACGCGGGCTCCGAGGCCGCTGAGCTTGGGCCGGAGGCGAGGGGTTCACCGTGGCCTCCTCCGAGAGCGCTAGCCCTGGAGCCCCCTCGGAGTTCGCCGGAGCCGACCGCTCCCCGGAGCTTCCTCAGACCTAAACCTAAGCCAGGGCCCCGGCCGCCGCCCCACCCACAGCCGGTCACCCACCCGCCTGCTAGCTCTCTCCGCCTTCCTTTCCGGTGTCGTGTGAGCTCATTTCCGCTAGCATTGAAGCGCCGGCGCCATCTTTGATTGGGGCAGTCGAGCCCGAAAGGAGGCGGTGACCGGAGCCTCAGGGGACAGAAGGAGCTGAAAGACCAAGCAGTGGGGAAAGAGCCACCGGGAAGGAGGGAGAAACGAAGGGAATGGAACAGCCTTGCTAAACAGGTCCTATACTCTCTTGGGGAGCCCCATTCCTTGCCTTTTAAGGGAACCTAAAAAAAAAATTTAGAGAACAAAGGGGGAAAAAAAAACACCTGATCCGTCAGTCATTTTGGAACAACAAAAAACCCAACATGTTACTGGCTAAGGTGAGTCTTCTTAAAGAAAAGGAAATTGAGCCTGGCATGGTGGCGCACGCCTTTAATCCCAGCACTCGGGAGGCAGAGGCAGGTGGATTTCTGAGTCCGAGGCCAGCCTGGTCTACAGAGTGAGTTCCAGGACAGCCAGGACTACACAGAGAAACCCTGTCTCAGAAAACCAAAAAAGGAAATTGTCTTGGAAATTAGAGCTCTTGGTGATGCTGGAGAAACTTGAAGTAGATTGATATAAAAAGGGTGTACTAATAAACTAACTTAAGAAATATTAATTGCACAAAGTAGAATTTAGCTAAAAGAAGACAAATTCTGCCAATAGGACCAGAAGAAAAGTAGTTTATTACCAGGTTTGCTACAAACTGTAAGGAAGAAAACTTTTACCATAATGGAAGTTTGACTCGGAGGCAGAGACAGGCAGATTTCTGAGTTCAAGGCCAGCCTGGTCTACAGAGTGAGTTCCATGACAGCCAGTTCTATACAGAGAAACCCTGTCTCGAAAAACCAAAAAAAAAAAAAAAAAAAAAAGCACATAATGGAAGTTTGGGGTCTCTGAAGAAGTTTCTCTTATTGTTTATCCCCTGAGCTTGACCTCCAGTTAGGCTCCACTCCCACAACAAAAGGAGACAACCTTGACTTACAACCTGCCATTATGCCCATCAAAGAGCATTCCTAAGACACAACACAGGGGCAATGCAGGACCACAACCATCTGCAAGGCCTGGCCTGCCATTAACTCTTTGTTTAGGCACAGGGAAAGTTCACCTCTGCCAGGTGGGCAAGATGACCCTGGTAACAACTACTTGAAAGAACCACACTGGTGTACTTAAGAAGTAATCCTCGTCTTAGGGTTCTCTAGAGTCACAGAACATATGGAATGCCTATATATTAAAGGAATTTATTGTAATGACTTACAGTCTGTAGTCCACCTAATGGGCAGCTGTGAGTGGGAAGTCCAAGGATCTAGTAGTTGCTCAGGCCTGTGAGGCTACTGTAAGCTTCTCTTCTGTGGAAATAGATTCCAACAGATCTGCTAGCAAGTAAGTACAATCAGTTGAAGAAGAATGAATATTCCCTTCTTCAAGGTCCTTATGAAGGCCTCCAGCAGAAGGTGTGGCTTAGATTAAAGGTGTGTGCCACCATGCCTGAACCTAAAACTTGCTTTGTCCCAGGCTGACTTTGAACTCAGATCTGCTTGCCTCAGTCTCCTAGAACTAAAGGTGTGTACCTTTCCTGGGCCTAAGATTTTCATGGCCACTATGGCTCAAGATCTCCATGTCAAGATCCAGGTCAGAAATCTGTCTTCCAGCCTCAAGATCTGGATCACAGGTGTGCCCTCCATTTCTGGATTGTAGTTCATTCCAGATGTAGTCAAGTTGACAACCAGGAGTAGCCATGACAATCCTGATGATAACTTTTCTGTGTAACTGTAACATTTGCCCAGAGTTGCAATCTCCTATTTCCTCTTTTTTTTTTTTAATTTGCTTTATGTATATGAGTACACACTGTAGCTGTACAGATGGTTGTGAGCCTTCACCTGATTGTTGGGAATTGAATTTAGGACCTCTGCTCACTCCATTCAACCCTGCTCATTCTGTTTGGCCCTGCTCGCTCAGTCCCTGCTCGCTCCGGCCCAAAGATTTATTTATTATTATATGTAAGTACACCATAGCTGACTTCAGACACACCAGAAGAGGGCATGCTGATCTCATTACAGGTGGTTGTGAGCCACCCTGTGGTTGCTGGGATTTGAACTCAGGACCTTCAGAAGAGCAGTCAGTGCTCTTACCCACTGAGCCATCTCACCAGCCCCCTCCTATTTCCTCTTAAATTTTTCAGAGTGTAATCTGAAAAGCATTTAAGGACTCTGGCCTATGTGGAATGATATATATCAGTTAGCAGAAGAGTCCTTCTGTTCAAGACTGTCTCCTCTTCAGCAGGAGGCAGAGTTGGATTATTATTAAAGAAGATTGCTCTGGGTCTCATATAGTGTCACGTGAACTGCACGGAGTTCTCTGTCTACCTAGTTCTGCGTCTGATGGTTATTGTGAGTGAGTGATGTCACTGGGTTCTGGTTATCAGATGCAGCCTTGGATGTAGGGGGGTTCTTGTTTAAAAGGCATTTTACTATGTTCATCACACTGGACAACATGGAAGTAACACCCACAACTGAAAATATAAATAAATGAATAAATAAATAAATAAATGGATTTGGGGAATGAAACAGATAATCAGTGAGATTCGGTGGAGAACATGACTCAAAGAAGGAAAACGTGTATAAAGAGATGTTTCCCGGCGTGGTGGCGCACGCCTTTAATCCCAGCACTTGGGAGGCAGAGACAGGCGGATTTCTGAGTTCGAGGCCACCCTGGTCTACAGAGTGAGTTCCAGGACAGCCAGGGCTACACAGAGAAACCCTGTCTCGAAAAAACCAAAAAATTTAAAAAAACAAAAAAAGAGAAAGAGAGAGATGTCTCACAAGGTAACATTGAAAATGAGAGGATGAGAGACAAGGATGCTAAGGGAAGAACTGTGTTAGGAGAGAGAGCTCCCACATGATGGAGTCCTGAAGGAAAACCTGCAAATCCCAGAACCAAGGAGGTTTCCGGCTTCTCTAAGCAGGTGGCAGGGTTTTCCACACCATGTGATGGCTGGCCTTAGGCTACTTGACTCCTGGCACAGAGGCAGGCACCAGGTAGAACCATAAACTTTTTTTTCTCAGTTTCCAGGGGAGAAAAACTGGATTTGTTTTCCAGCCATAGCTGGAGCCTGTCAATTTTTTGTCTCAAGGACAGACTTTAGGAGAGCGTGGTCTGATTTTCCCAAGGCTGCCATATCTGGCCTCTTAGACTAAACAGATCTTCAAGCAGCAGGTCTAACCAGTAGAATGTCATGGAAGATTTTTAACTGGGAGGGGCCTGTGACCTGATTAAGAGTTTTTAAGTGGGCTAGAGAGATGGCCCAGCAGGTAAGAGCACTGACTGCTCTTCCAAAGGTTCTGAGTTCAAATCCCAGCAACCACATGCTGGCTCACAACCATCTGTAATAAGATCTGATGCCCTGTTCTGGTGTGTCTAATGACAGCTACAGTGTATCTACCCTTAGAGCCACATAAACAAGGCATAGTGGCACCCCTGTAAAGCCAGCACTTGGGAGGTGGAGACAAGAGAACCGTAAGTTCAAGGTTATCCTCAGTCACATAATGAGTCTGCAGCTAGATCAGGATACATGAGACCTTGTTTGTTAGAAAAATAAACTCAAGTATGTATAGAGAGTTGATTTTAATGAAAGAGAAAGGGAGACTGGTTATTAATAGCAGATAATTATACAAAAGTAGGTCATAAATGATAGTGGAGTCATAGCAGGTATGATGAGGAATATGTCAACCCAGGATTGAGGGATAACATGAACTGCTGTGGCTAGAGTCAGGGAATGGCCCCAGGTAGCAAGACCCACCATGGAATGCAGTTACTGGGAAAACCAGTGCCAGGCTAGGAGAATACAATTCAGATGTCACTATGTTGTTTTGTGTAAGAAGCTCACAAGGATAAGTTATGATGAGAAACCCTTGTGGAGTCAGAACCAGAAAAACTGCATGGATTTGGGCTTTTGTTGTTGTTGTTCTGCTGTGATGCTAGGGCTCGAACCCAGGACCTCAGACATGCTAAGCAAGTGCTATACCACTGGGCCATACCCTCAGCCCTGTTTTTCTTTTTAATTTTACCTCGGGGGTCTTAAGTTGCCAAAGCTAACCTTGAACTTGTGATTTCTGATCTTGGCATCCCCCATAGCTGGGATTAGAAGCCTGCACCACCAGGCCCAGCTAGATATTTGTTTTGTTTGTTATTGTGTATCAGGGTCTAAATCTGACCTTCACTCAGTGTTCAAGGAGAGGGGAAACCATGATTTGAATAAGGAAGATGAATGCACTTTTCCAAAGCCTTCAGAGGGACGCCGGGTGTTGGGAGGTTAGGGCGCCTTCTGTAGCAATCCTGCTGGCCAGTAGGTCCTGTCTCCTCTTCTGTGGGAGAAGCTTCAGAGTGGCTTCAAGAAGCAAAACTGACATGAGCCCTGCCCATGTGACTTTAGGCAAGGGACCCAATAAACCTCTCTGGATCTGTTTTCCCTCACCTGTCAAGTAGTAACATCCCTGTGAAGGACCGAATTGTGTCTTCATTCCCACAGAATGCTGAAGCCCTAATTCTCCCTTCCGTGAGATGGTGTTTGGAGGCGGGACCTCCAAAAGATGATTACAGTTAAATCAGGTGGTGTGGATTAGTGTAGACAGTTGTCCTTGTTCTAGAAGTTACTGTGTAGGAAGAGACTGAGAAAGCTAGCTCTCCTCCCATCTGAGGGTGCAGGAAGAAAACAGTTATGGATGCTGGCAAGGGCCCACGCCAGAAAGCGCGCACACTGCGCCTTTGGATGCTAGCAAGGGCCCACTCCAGAAAGCACGCACACTGCGCCTTCAGCCTGGACTTCCACCCTCCCAAGCTGTGAGAAAAGCCGTTCCTGCTGTTTGAACCATTCAGCCATGTCCTGCATCTCTGCAGGTCAGCTCTGCAAACACACCAAAACCGTTTTTTATTTTTTTTATTTTTATTTTTTTAAGAAGGCCACTTTTGTTCCCCAAATGAAATGTAGTTTTCTCTTCTAGCCACATTCTGACTTTACAACTAGACCCGTCTGTATGTCTCTGTAAGTGCAGGATCCTAATAACATTACCTGGAGTCACCAGCATGTGCAGTTAGTGAGTGTGCAGGGACACGGTCACCTCAGCTCCTAGGTCACCATTCTCTCCTTACAGGCTTCCCCAGCCACTCTTTATTATTATTATTATTATTATAAAATATTTATTCATCCAGTTTGTGTGTGTGTTTTGTGTGTCTGTGAGAGAGAGAGAGAGAGAGAGAGAGAGAGAGAGAGAGAGAGAGAGAGAAAAGAGAGACAATTCCCAGGAGTCATTTTTTCTGCCACCATTCTGGGAATGGAGTTCAGGTCCTCAGACCTACTGAAAGAGCCTTTACCCACAGAGCATCCCTCTGGCCCCTTCCCTTGCCATTCTTCATAAAGCACCCATTCTTAATATGTTCTATCTATTGCCTTGATTTGTTTAGGATTTTTTTCTCCAATGGTGTGTGTGTGTGTGTTTATAGCATGTGTATGTTTATAGGACTGGAGACTGAGCCTAGAGCCTGTGCATGCAAGTCAAGTGCTGTACCACTGAGCTACGCCACCAACATTTTCATTTTCTTCATGGCATCTTATATTATGTGCTTGCCTAGCCTATGTGAAACCTTAAATTCAATCTCAACACCAAAAGGGAAAAAACAAACAAACAAACATGCACACTATGCACTTTGGCCTCAGGCTGCAAACTCCGTGGCACTGCCCCTCACTGTGTGTGATCTGAGCAAACCATTTTGGCAAGTTTCTCCATTTCCTCTTCTGAGAATAGGAAGACTTGTACAAAGTGCTTAGTACAGGGCTTAGGGAAGATGTTTCCATGGGAAAGAGGGCTGAATAGCAGAGTTCCTTTCCTGGCACACAAGATCAGATGCCCACAACTGCCTGAAACTCCAGCTTCAGGGGGACCAACACCCATTTCTTGGGGCACCCTGGCATGCATTTACACAGACAGTACGTTACTTTGCTCCCTACTGCTGTGATAAGTCATGATCAAAAGCAGCCCGGGGAGGAAAGGGTTACTTTTTTTGTTTGTTTTTTGTGGGTTTTTTTTTGTTTTTTTTTTTTTTTGAGACAGGGTTTCTCTGTGTAGCCCTGGCTGTCCTGGAACTCACTTTGTAGACCAGGCTGGCCTCGAACTCAGAAATCTGCCTGCCTCTGCCTCTGCCTCCCGAGTGCTGGGATTAAAGGCGTGCGCCACCGGAGGAATGCTTCTTACTGGCTGGCTCCTCATAGCTGGCTCCTCATAGCTTGCTAATATACCCCAGGATCACCTGCCCAGGGGATGACACCACCCACAGTGGGCCTTCCCCCGCAGGAATCACTAATTAAGAAAATGCCTTCAAAGACTTACCTATAGGCAACGTTGAGAGAGGCATTTACTCATTTGAGGCGCCCTCCTCCTATGAGATTCTAGTTTGTGTCAAGTTGACACCCACACACAAATCTGACCAGCATAGACACACATACATAAAAATAAAATCATTCTTAAAACAAAGTATGTAGTATGTTGCGTCTACCTTTTCTTCCAGCTGAGATGCTCGGAGCAGGGATGGAAGGGTGGCTTGTTTCCTTGAAGCATAAGAACACCTGCTTTCTCGCTGAGCTTTAAACTATGATAGCATGAAACCTGGGGTGAAGATGAAGAAAAGCTACGGAGAAACTGGCAGAAAGGCAGACGCAGAGGTTTTGAGAAGCAATACGGAGCTCATAAACGCAAGGCGGTATCGTGGAGTGGGGAGCGGGGCAGTAATCTGAAAAAGGATAGAGGGAGGGAACATCACGTTCACATTTACAACAATGTATACTCCCTTAGTAAAACAACTGCGATTCATTCGGAGCCCATGTTCTACCCCTCCCTCTCCACGTGGGCAGAAACTCCTTAGCAATTTCCCAGCCCGGAAAGGAAGATTCTGCTGCTGGGCTCCAAGAGAACAGCTTTGCCCTGAAAGGACCTCTGCCAAGCTCAGAGCTTGTCGTCCTCGTGGGAGTTAAAGAAACGGAGGCGGCTGGTGCTGGGGTTTGGGAGGAGAAAGGAAGGAGAGGGATTGAAGAGGAGCCGCCGCCGTGCTCCCATCTGGGTAAAATGAGATGTTCTCTTGCAATGTCTTCCTCCTCCCTGTCCCAACGCCTTAGTGCTGGATGCCGGTCAACCTAAAAATACAGCCCTGCACACCCAGTAGTCAGCAACATTAGCTTTTTAAAGCTGTATTAGAAAAGGGGAACAAAGCTGTATGAGAGACCGGTCTCAGGTCTATTTTTAGACTCTCTTGGCTCGTGGTACAGATAGTATTTGCTCCCAGAAGCCCACACAAACGACCAAGCCTGAAGTCATATGACTTCTATGGGTAAGTGTCAAATGCCAGGGGTTACCTTGGGAAAGCAGAGACAGGGACAGCTCATTAGTGTGAAGTTCAGGGTGGGGCAGGGTGGAACTCTGGGCACACTTGTGGCTCAGCCTCTAACACCGCATTCGAAGTTGTTCCCGTGAAGTGAGTCAGATGGCGGGAGAGGGCTGGTTTACTTAGGAAGATGTGTGCCCAGATCTTGTGAGGAGAGCTCACCGGCCTACAGATAACAAATAGGGCAAGCCTTTTCATTTGTTCTCTACAGGATAATCGGTGGCTACTGATTTTAAAACTTTCTTGCAGTGATTAGATATATTTGAAACATTTTATTTTTAAAAATATTTTATTAAATATTTTAATAATCATTTTATTAAAAATATGTTAAACGTTTTTATTTAAAATATTTTAATAAATATATTTTTATTTACATGTCTTTAATAAAAATCAAAGTGAAAGTGGTTTTATTATTGTGTAATGCTTAGAGAATTTAATAGGCAAGACTTCACAAAAGAGATAGAAAACTAAGTCTATAAAGTCCCTGGAGGCCAGGTGTCCTAATCAGCGTTTTATTGCTGTGACAAAAACGCCATAACCAAAAAGCAAGTTGGAGAAGAAAGGGTTTATTTGGCTTACACTTCCAGATCATTGAGGAAGTCAAGACAGAAACTCGAGAAGGGCAGGAACCTGGAGGCAGGAGCTGATGCAGAGGCCGTGGAAGGCCTCACTCACTGGGCTGCTCCCCATGGCTTGCTCAGCGTGCTTTCTTATGGAACCCAGGACCACTGGCTCAGGGATGTCACCACGCACAATGGGCAGTTAAGAAAATGCCCTACAGCTGAACCTCATGGAGGCAGTTTCTTAACTATGGCTTCTTCCTCTCTGATGATTCTACTGTGTTAAGTTGACACACAGAAGCAGCCAGTACACCAGGTTAAAGCCTGTGATCCCAGCACACGTTAGTTTGAGGCCAGCCTGAGCTACAAAGCAAAATCTTGCATCAAAACAAACAAATGGGAATGAGTGGCAGCCGAGGCCCCCAGCCATGACAAGGTGCTGCTGTCCTCCGGGATTCCAAAACCTGCCCTGGGCCATCTTTTGACCTTCCTTCTCCTTGGGATGCTAAAAGACCTCCTATGGGTTCTGCGCTTAAAGGCTGTGGTTCATACTGGGGCTCTGTTTGTATCTGTATGAACTTGTTTGTAGTCGTGCCAACCCTCACTTTCCCCGTTTTCCCCCCAGCTCTAACCCTATAAGAACCCCTTACTTCTGAGAGACTGGGTCGACTCCTCTGTCTCCTGCNCGGGATATGAGTCCACCCAGAGTACTCTGACATTAAAGTACCTCGTGTGTTACTACAAGTCGGCTTCTCTGTTTCTGAGGGACTCTTCCTCATTCCTGNGACCTGCGGACCCGAGGGAGTTCCCTCACTCGGGGGTCCTACAGGCATGCAACATCATATCCACTTTATCATACTCAGTTCTTATAGTTAATCTGCAGTTAGAGATAAAAGGCCATATTTTGATTTTTGATGAGTACATATCTGAGTAGTGTCTTTTTATTTGGGCATTTTGAGAATCTTCTTTCTAGTGTTAGGCCTTGCACATGCTTGGCAAGCACTCGACCCTTAGCTACAGCCCTAGTTCTGGAAAAGGGTTGTATAAATGCAACATTTTCATTGCTATTTTACCATCCATATGTGGGGACAAAGGACAGTGAAAATGTAGCATATTTGCCATGGTTATTATAACAAAGTGCTAGAGACTGGGTGGTTTCCATAGCAACCGGTTGCTTTCCCATCAGCCTGAGTCGAAGATGGTAGGGGGCTGGTTTCTTTGAAGGACTCTCTTTGTATTAGTTACCGGTCTCGGTGTTGTGATGAAAAGAATACCCAACAAAGCAACTTAAGGAAGAATTCCCTTTGGTTCCTAGTTTTCAGGTACCGTGCATTGTCATGCCTCATTATTCTATATAAAAATCCTCAATTTTAGGGTTGGAGTTGTGACTCAGTGGTCCAGCATGGGTGTAGCAGGCACAAGGCCCTGAGCTCAATCCCTAGAAAGCTGTTCCAAGAAATTCTAGTCGCCAAGGCCTTCACTTCCCTCAACCCCTCTCTTTATTTATTTATTTATTTATTTATTTTGGTTTTTCGAGACAGGGTTTCTCTGTGTAGCCCTGGCTGTCCTGGAACTCACTCTGTAGACCAGGCTGGCCTCGAACTCAGAAATCTGCCTGCCTCTGCCTCCCGAGTGCTGGGATTAAAGGCCTGCGCCACCAGGCCCGGCTTAACCCCTCTCTTTATATTTGGAGGTGGGATACATATTCTTTGACCCAAGGTCGCATGTAGCCTTGGCTAGCCTTGAAACCACTGTGTAGCAGAGGTTGCCCTTCACTCCCTTGCTGTTTCTTCCTCTTAACTGCCAAGACTACAGGCACTTGTCACTACATCCAGGTGGCTATTCCTTTAAAAATGTGACTTCAAGCAAGCATTATTTTGTCTCAAAAAAAAAAAAAAAATCAGGAAAAACAAGCCCGTGATTTCAAGTTCTTTCACTGTACCACCTTTATACTTGCTATCTTACTGTGTCTTGAACAGAGGTTAAGACTTACAGACGTGGACAGAGTGTGGAATAGATCCCCGACTGCTAACACCAAGCACTTGTCAACACAGTTTATAACCATCACAGTCCATCTCTCCGTGCTCCAATGCTCACCAGGTCTGTAATCCACTGCAGGTATTGCTGCAGAGAGCCACCTGCAGGTATTGCTGCAGAGATCTGCCTGCAGCTGCCACCACTTCCCCACTAACCTTTACCCTTGCAAGACTTTCTTATGACCCCAGTCTGTTGAACTTTGGATTCTTATTATAGTATTTCCTCCGGCCAGTGTCTCTCTTGCCTTCACTCCAGCTAACGACTCTCATTAGTATTCAGGCAAGAGATAGGCAAATTTTTAACTAGGACAGAGCCTTCCGGATTTGTGGGGGCGGAGTCAGCTGACACACCAGGGTGGATTGTCACTGTTCTTACCAGATTATCTTTCTCCAAACAGTTGCCATGAAGCAAGTTGGCAGAGGTCCTACCTCTACTTTCTCTGTCCTGTGACAGTTGGTGGCTGACCTGAGTCACTCTGGTGTGTGCTGTCCAATACCTCCGGCCTTTTTGGAGATGTGAGAAACACCTCAACACTGTAACAGCTAATCATATGTGGGACACCAGAGGACTGGGTTTTACAGTCACTTGTCTGTTACCTAAGCCAAAGTACAGAGATATAGGTGAATTAACATCTATTTTCCTTTTTTGTTTGTTTGTTTGTTTTTGGAGACAGGGTTTCTCTGTATAGCTCTAGCTGTCCTGGAACTCACTCTGTAGACCAGGCTGGCCTCGAACTCAGAAATTAGCCTGCCTCTGCCTCCCAAGTGCTGGGATTAAAGGCATGCGCCACCATGACTGGCGTAACATCTATTTTCCTAAACCTGGTATGGTACACACCTCTTAGCCTGGGAGGTTGAGACGGGAGGATTGCTACACGTGGTCTCGGGTGGGTGTGTGTGGAGGTCAGAGGACAATGTTTGAAAGTCCATTCTTTTCTTTCACTGTGTGTGTCTGGGAGGGTAGACTCCCATTGTCGGGCCTAGTAGCAGGAATTTTTACACTGGCCATCTCATTGGCCAGTCACCACCCTCCAAATATTTAACTATAATGACCACATTTAATGGTGGCAGCCTAAGCGTCTCTGTCACATCCCAAGCTCCCAGGAGGGACGGTCCCTTCACAGCTTGTCCTTGCTCGGGTCTGCTGCTCTGTTCCCCAGGCCCACACTCTGCTTTCCAGCCACTTACTGTGTGGTCCTCGGGGCCTTCCTGGTCTCCACGTACAGGCGGTTTTGACTTGCACAGCCCTCTGGCTCTCTGCCTCCGGGGCCCTCTAGTCCTTTCCAGCAGGCCCCTTCACCCCTCCCCCAGCAGGCCCCTTCACCCCTCCCCCACGTGGTGCCAAACTGCTACTTTGAGGTACAAGCCATTGTAGGCTTCTTTTTTCAAAACCTACTTTTGGTGAAGGTTCTTAAAGGCTTTATCCTCCCTTCTAGCCCACCACCCACCAGAGGTCATGAAAAAGAAAGGTTGTTAGGATACGGGGACGGGGACCTGTTTAGAATCCAATCTGCATTGTCAGGATATCAGGGGTTCAGTTCAGCAGGGCAGCTCCATCCACTCGCAGGCAGCAGCCGTCCAGTTCAGGAGTGTCAGGATAGCAAACACGAATCACAGAGGTGGCACAGCCCAGCAGAAATAACCAGGCCTCAGCTGACTTGGCAGGAGTCAACAGGAGTGACCAGGACCAGCAAGGACACCACAAGTTCTCTGCTGTGCCTCTCTCAACAAAGTGAAGATAAGCAAAGATGAAGACAGAGGCCAACAAAGTGTTGCAAAGCTAGCAATGTCAGCCCCGCCCCACCCCGCCCCCGTCGCTGTCCATTGAGTCCTATTTATACTCTCTCCAAACATCAAGTGTCCTCCCACAGGCCTTGCCTCAGCCAGGCACCTTGTGAATCTTCCACATGAAGAGCTCCCTCTGGATGCTGACACATCCAGAAACTTCCACTTCACTCTGTCAATCAGCCCGAGTCTATGGAAGCAACAAGAAGCTGCAAGAACACCACCAAATAGTTTTTGGTGCATTTCTGTCTATGAAGTCATGACAAACAACAAGCAATAAGGAATGGCAAGGGACACCAATACCAATGGCAAGGGACACCCACCGTCTCTGTGTTATATTTATATTCCGTCTTAACGTCATGCGTCCTTTCATGTGTCTGCCTTAGCTAAACACCTGGGTCTGCTTCAGCGAAACCTTACTTCATATGTCTGCTTCAGCAAATTATCCTTTCACTCGTGTGTCCCAGCAGAACTTCGTTTGACATAACTGACTTTCCAAAGAAACCAGAAGTTTCCACTTCAAGCCGTAGTTTCGCCTTGTGGTCCCCACTAGAATACAATAGAGAGCTGTGTTCACCTTAGCACTCCACTCTGGGGCACAGGCATTTCCAAGTGGTTAAAAAAAAAAATGAATGGGTGGATGAATGAATGAATGAATGAATGAATGAATACATGCCTGACTTGTCTCACACATGTTCTAAGCTTCAATCAAGTAAAGCACGTTTGGAAATGTTTGGCTGGGGGAAGGGAGAGCCCACGCGTGATGCTCACAAAGTCGTAGCTTCAAACTGTCATGAGGATGGCCTGGGCCAGGTCAGAGTACCAGAGCCCCCCTGGTCTCCATCTCCTGGGAGGTCCTCTGCCCTTAGACACTTCATAGTTCAAGCCAATCACAGGATTTGACAGCACACTTGGTCTAACTTTGTCTTCTCCTTTGGATTTGTTCCAGGTTGTTGCAAGCTTGGGGTCTTTATTGCATACATCTTTTTGCCCATGTTGAAGTATGAAACTATTCCAAGCATTATGAAAATTAAATCCTATAGGATGCTCAGTCTGCACACACACATGAACTTGTCAGAATTCACTGCTGAAGGGAAGCAAGGCACTCAGCACTGTGTCACTGGTCCTTCTGGTCCCTAACTGAGGGACATCCAGAGGGAGCCCTTCACAACCCCACTGCAAAGTAAGCCCATAGCACAGACTCCTCTTTATAATCTATAAATTATAATCTTTATAAGATATAAGATATGATTCATAGGAGAGAAGAAATTAGAATGTAGATCAGCATTAAAGTGCTCTAGCAAAGCCACAGCTTGGGGTCCAATCCTTAATACACACAACCCCCCCTCTCTCTCTCTACACACACACACACACACACACACACACACACACACACACACTATAACATGTGTGTAAGTTGTAGAATGGCACTATTTCACCTCTTTTTTTTAAAAAAGATTTATTTTATTTGAGTACACTGTAGCTGTCTTCAGACGCACCAGAAGAGGGCATCAGATCCCATTACAGATGGTTGTGAGCCACCATGTGGTTGCTGGGAATTGAACTCAGGATTTTTGGAAGAGCAATCAGTGCTCTTAACCACTAAGCCTTCTCTCCCTCATGTCTTTTTATCCCTAGGACTTAGACAAATGCTACCATAAACACTGCTGGGTGTGGTAGCACATGCCTTCAATCCCAGCATTAAGGAGGTAAAGTCAGGCAGAACGTTTTGAGTTCAAGGCCATCCTTGATCAAGTTTGGGACAGCCAGGGCTTTGTAGTAAGACAAAGTCTCTAAAACAAGACAAACAGAATGAATGAATGAATGATTCTTCTATGAGTATGTACAACAGAAAGACAAACCTCCCCAATCAAATATCCGTCTGTAGTTCAAATGAACGTAAATTCCTGATCGAGTGTATGAGAACAAATTGAATGAGAAGAATCATTTCCAGAGTAATTCTTTCCACCCTATTTGGAAGCTGATAGTCAGTAGTGTGGCCTTCGTCAGTCTCTATAGTAGAGGTGTTATGTTCTGGCTGAAAGACCTTCACTGAATCCCCTTATCTTTCAATTTAGCAATATTTACCATTGGTGTGTGTGCGTGTATGTTTATGACGTATATGGGTGCACACATACCCCAGCACACATGTGAAGGTCAGAGGACAACCTTATGGACTTGGCTTCCCTTCCACCTTTCTGTGGGTTTCAGGCCTGGAAGTCAGGTGTTCCGATGAGCGGTTAGTGCTCTGCCCACTGAGCCGTCTCAGCAGCCCTCGAAGTGAATCCTGACTTCACCTGTTTATAATTGCATGGCCTTGGTCAAACTATAGCATCCTGAAGGCTTACTTACCATACAGAGTATAGAAATAAGTATCTGATCATTCTACATCCTGTTTGTTGAACTGTCACATGGTACCTCATAATATAATGTATATATATGTATACACACACACACACACACACACACATATATATATATATATGCCATCATATGCTTGTAATTGCAGCACTTAGAAAGTAGAGGGAGGAGTTTGAAGCTACCCTGGGATACACAGCGAGTTCCCTCTCAAACACGTGTGATTTGTAAAAATTGAGCTGTTTATTTTTATGTATATATTTTTGCCTGTATGTATGTCTGTGCACTGCATGCATGCAGTACCCTTAGAGGCCACAGGAGGGCATCAGATATACTGGAACTGCAGTTACAGATCGCCGTTAGCCGCTGAGTGGGTGCTATTAAATCAGTCTGAGTCTTCTGCGTGAGCAACAAGGGCTCTTATCTGCTGAGCTGAGCCATTTCTCTGTTCCCTTATGTATGACTTTTGTATAACAACTAAAAACTAATAGAAAGGGCCAGGAGCTAGAGCTCTAGTATGTACAATGACTCAAGTCTTTGATCTTTAGCCCTGTAAAAACAAAATCAGAATATAGTAATAAAATATACTGCTAACATACAAAAAGGGTGAGGGAATAATAATACTTCCGACTGTTGTTATCCTGGTTTTGTTTCCGTCACTATGATAAAATACCCAGACACAAAACAACTTTATCTCATAATTCAAGGTTGCAGTTCAACATAAGGCTGGTCACGTGACATCTTCAGTCTAGACTCTAGAGAAAACCCATAAAAACCAAAGGCGCCCATGCTGCTTGCTTGTTCTCTGCTTGGTTTCTCCACTCTTACACCTTTCAGGATACCCCACCACTGCCTAGGAAATGGTGCCGCCCACAGTGGGCTGAGTCCTCCCCACCAGTTAAGACCTTCACCACAGACCTGCCCATAGGGTAACCCAATATAAATAGTCTCTGGGGCCTCTTCCCGAGTGATCTAGGGTGTGTCAACTTGAGAGTTACAGCTAGCTACCACAGGAGGGAAAGAGAACCAGCCTATGTTGTTACCTTATGTTGGTTGGCAGCCGATTTGGCTAGGCTCCTCCCAGGGACCTCGGCTTTCACCACCACCTGCTGCCTGCCAGAGGACTGCTAGCTACTCAGCACCCCCTTCTTCCACTCTCTCCGTTCTCATGTGTTCTCAGCCGATATCTCTCTCTCTCTCTCTCTCTCTCTCTCTCTCTCTCTCTCTCTCTCTCTCTCTCTCTCTCTGCCTCTGCTTCTTTTCCTGGAGCCAGTTCCCTTCCCCTCCCCTACAATAAACTTCCCTTAAATCAAGTCTGTCATGTTTTCTCAGGGGGACACCTTGGCAGGGGCCCGGCAGGTACGCCCTCACTCCTGCCGCCACTTTATATCACATTATACTTCATAATACCTCGCCACACCACCTCGGCTAACAAAATCAGCTCTAAGTACTTGGAGATGGAATTCGTCTGACTCATTATTGAGAGGATATTGGAAGTTGGTTATGAGCCGTGCTGATGAAGAGTTCCCATCTGTTTGCAGGGCTCTCCATTCCTCTTGACGTCATACTCCACACGGAAACTTCCCATGAGCACCTTCCCTTGTAGCTTCATATCGCTTCTTAACCGCATCTGTCACTTGTTCTTGTAGGAAATGAAGGGCTCTGAGACAGTGCCCTAGATAGACTCCCACTGCCATGATAAAAGCCATGACCGAAGGCAACTTTGGGTTTCTTCACCTTACAGGTCACAGCCCATCTTCACGGTTGCCAAGGCAATAACTCAAGGCAGGAACTGAAGAAGAGACCATGGAGGGGTGCTTCTGAGTGGTTTTCTCCTATGGCTTGCTCAGCCTGTTTTCTTTAATTGATTTTTTTTTCTTTTTGAATATGTGTTTATGAGTGTTTTGCCTTCATGTACATGTGCCATGCACTCGCCTGGTACCTATAGATGTCAGTTCTATAGGGACTGGAGTTATGACTGTCTGGCTGTAAGCTACCATGTGAATGCTGGGAACTGAGCAAAGGTTGCATGCAAGAGTAATAAGTGGCCGGGCAGTGGTGGGCACGCCTTTAATCCCAGCACTCGGGAGGCAGAGACAGGCGGATTTCTGAGTTTGAGGCCAGCCTGGTCTACAGAGTGAGTTCCAGGACACCCAGGGCTATACAGAGAAACCCTGTCTCGAAAAACCAAAAAAAAAAAAAAAAAGTAACAAGTGTTCTTAATCACTGGACCATCTCTCCAACCCTTAGGCTGGCTGTTGGATTTTTGTTTGTTTGTTTGCTTGTTTTTTTAACTGTCCATGACCACCTGCCCAGAGGTAGTGCTGTCTTCAGTGGGCTGGGCCCTTCACATCAATCCTTAATCAAGAAAATGCCTCACAGATTTGTCTCCAGGCAACCTGATGAAGGCGTTTTCTCAAATGGGTTTCCTCTTCCCAGATAATTCTAGCCCGTGTCAAGGTGACATAGAACTAACCAGGACAGCCAGGGACTCGCAGCACAGCACAGGCTGGCCTTGGAGTTTCCAAGCTCCATCCTTGGCTTCCTGAATAGTGGGAAAATGGGCTTGCATTACCACACCCAGACTTCTCCATATTCTTGGTGAGTCACGCTCTTAATTTCTCCTTGGTTTAATCCTAGAGACGATCAATATGCACCGTGACTCTCTCAGGAAGATGGAGAAGAGCCTCTGTGGAGATCTCTCAGTGAGCTGTGCTCTGGCTCTGAATTCTCTCTGGAGTGCCTTCCGCGCACGCTTCCTGCAGTTCTGTCTAACTTTGTACAAGCCGCCCCTTCTTGGGAATAGCCGATGCATTCTAAAGTACCTTCAAGGTCATCAGGTTACAGTGCCACTTCCCACAGCCACAGGTTCTCGGGGTGGGCTATCCAGGCCGGAATGTTGTCAATCTGGTATTCCGGGGCATCGATTAGTTGCTCCTGACAACTGCATGGCCTCGTTTCAGGGTACTGTGTTGCAACTTCAGCAATCAAGGACGCAGCTCTCACTACTCTCCTTGCCTGGGCCGACAGCCAGGGTTTGAGGCTGTGCCAGGAGAGGGAGGGGTTGGGAGCAAGGCAGATGATCCTGGGAGGAGACATCTGATTCTGCACCTCAGGACCTACTACTCCCGGCTCCCCCGACCTCTGATTTCCAGTAAGGAATTAAAGTCACAGTAAATACGTTTGCACGATGGTTTGTAGTTTACAAATGACATGTTCTTACCCCCAAGAGCCCACTGTCTTATGCACACTTACAACAACTCTCTCCACTTGTTCTTAGGATTCTCGTTTTAACAGATAAGAAAAAGTTCAGAAATGAATGACTTTTTTTTTTTTTCCTGGCTTGTGTTTGCAGCTCCCTATTAGAGAACTGGTCTAACGTGTCTTGGCTTCTCCTGTTCGTCTGTATAAAATAACCCTGCCTCCTGGTCATCTGTATACAAAGCCAACCAACCAAAAAAAAAAAAAAAGAGAGTTGTCTTGTTTATTTATTGGTTACTTATTGCATATGGGTGTTTTGATACACGTGTGTCTGTGTGTCGTGTGTGTGCCTGGCGCCTGAGGAAGTCAGAAGAGGGTGTCCGACCCCCTGGAACTGGAGTTACAGACAGTCGTGAGCTGCCATGTAGGTGCTGGGACTCAAACCCAAATCCTCTGAAGGAGCAGCCAGTGCTCCTAACCACTGGGCCATCTCTCCAGCCCCTGAGCTGTCTCTAAATTTTTATTTACTTATTCATTCGTTTGTTTGTTTGTTTGTTTATAGACAGAGCCTCTGGTATCCCCAGCTGATCTCAATATATTTGTTATATCACAGGGGACAGCCTTGATCAATGTATTTGTTATATCACAGGGGATAACCTTGACCTTCTTGACCCTCTTGCCTCTACCTCCCAACTGCTGTGTCACAGGTCTTCACCACCATTCTTGGTTTTATCAGGCACTGAGATCAACCAGCACAAGCCAGGGCTTGGTGTTTGTTAGTCAAACACTATCCACCAGGCTTTTTTTTCTTTTTTCTTTTTCTTTTCTCTTCTCTTCTTTTCTTATCTTTTCTTCTTTTCAAAGACTTATTTATTTCATTTATATGAGTACACTGTAGCTGTCTTCAGACACACCAGAAGAAGGCATCAGATCCCATTACAGATGGTTGTGAGCCATCAGGTCGTTGCTGGGAATTGAACTCAGGACCTCTGGAAGCGTAGTCAGTGCTCTTAACCGCTGAGCCATCTCTGCAGCCCCCCCTTTTCTTTCTTTCTTTTTTCTCCCCCCCCTTTTCTTTTTCTTTTTCTTTCCTTTATCTTTTTCTTCTCACTATGTAGCCCTGATCAGCTTTGAATTTGTGCCTATCCTCCTGCCTCAGCCTCCCGAGTACTGGATTACAGGTGTGTGCCCCTGTGCCTGGTGTGGATGGTGACATTAATACTTGTCACAGACTACCATTCAGCCAGACAAGCCTGGGCTGCTTAGTCAAAGGGTCTCTCACTCAATCTTGTTTCCTGGTGTAGATGAATCAATGCTAATAGTGAGTGCCATGTCTTCATTCAGTTCTAGGGACTGACTTGACTTGGAGCAACAAGGGTATGACAAAGACACACAGACAAAAATGCTGGGACAGGGTCCAACGGACCTCCTGATAGAGAAACCATAGCACCCTGGTAGCTTAGAGTTCACTACACATCAGAACAAAAAAGCAGGGTCACTGTATACAGATGAACAGGAGGAAGGGTTATTACATACATCTGAACAGGTGACAGGGTTATATACAGATGAACAGGAGGAAGGGCTGTTACATACATCTGCACATCTGAACAGGTGACAGGGTTATATACAGATGAACAGGAGGAAGGGCTGTTACATACATCTGCACATCTGAACAGGTGACAGGGTTATATACAAGCAGGCTGACTTAACTAACAGCCGTGGGAGCCAGAGAGCACTCTGCTGGTTATAAATGTATAATAGGCATTCCTGCACACTATCAACATTCACACTCGGGCCAAAGGAAGGCTTTGCCACTGCCCTCTGAGCCTCTCACCCAGGTACGTGGGTCTGAAGCTAGGGTCCTTGACACGACTGTACTCATCTCAAGCTGTACACATCCACTTGGCTTCATTCACTCAGGGATACCTTTGTTCCCACACCTGAAGTTGTTGCCCAGTAGTTTAAATGTGACATCATCCTTTGTCTTTGCAAATCTGTGCGGTGATTTGAATATGCTTGGCCCATAGGAAGTAGCATCACCGTGAGTTCATTACTGTGAGTGTGGGCTTTGAGGTCCTATGCTCAAGCTCCTCCCAGTGCAGAAGTCAGACTGGCTCCTTCTAGATGGAGATATAGAACTCTCAGCTCCTTCAGCACCATGTCTTCTTGGATGCTGCCATGCTTCCCACTGTGATGATAGTGGACTGAACCTCTGAACCTGTAAACCAGCCCCAGTTTTCTTTTATAGGAGTTGCTTTGGTCATGGTGTCTCTACACAGCAATGGAACCCTAACTAAGACAATCTGTGTATATATTACTTTTAAACTCTTCAAAAAATAAAATTTTATTTATGTATTTGTGTGATAGCTGTGTGTGGGAAAGTGTGGTTGAGGTTAGACCTGGAGGGGGAGCTCGGTGCTTTCTGTCAGTGAAAAAAGAAGACAGCTGGACAGACACTCTCTTGAATCCTTTTCAGTTCTTTTTTTTTTTTTTTGCTTGCTTGCTTGCTTTGTTTTGTTCTATGAGACAGGGATTCTCTGTGTAGCCCAGGCCACCCTGGACTCTTTTTGTAGACCAGGCTAGCCTTGAACACATAGAGATCCACTTGCCTCTGTCTCCCTAGCGCTGAGATTAAAGAAAGGTGTGTGCTACCATGCCCTATCCCCTTTTCAGTTCAGTGGGGTCTGGAGAGATAGCTCAGGCTAAGAATGCATGTTGCATTTCCACAAGACCCGAGTTCAGTTCTCAACGCCCACATCATGTGGCTCAAAACCATCTGTAAATGCTAGCTCCAGAGAGATGGATCCATCAATTCTGGCATCCAGAGGCACCCCCCACAAATATAATTAAAAATAAAATAAATCTTGAAAATAACTATTGGTTGCATGCCTATTGGGCGGCACACACAAGAAAAGGCATGTGAATTTCTGTGAGTTCAAGGCCAGCCTGGTCTGTCTACATAACAAGTTCCACGCTAGCTACAGTTACATAGTAAGACCCCGTCCCCAAATTAAATAAATAAAACACAGCGGCAGAAATCACTTGTACCCATAGTAAAGACTAAGAAGGATGCCAGCGCTGGGTGTGTGGCTCAGCTGGAAAGCACTTGCCTGGATGCTGAAGGCCTTGGGTTTAATCCCCAACACCATAGCACAGCAGCAAATGGTGGATCCCTCCACAGGTTCCATAATCCAGCATGGCAACTGCAGTTCAGGTGCTCCCTGTGAGTGAAGGCAGCATGAGATAGCACAGGTCACTCACCAGTGTGGCAGTGAGGCGGTGCCTGGAGGAGAGGAGCCTTGAGTAAACACATCTCAGGTGATAACTAAGGCTTTGGCTATGAGGTAGCCGGAAGAGGGCTATTCACATGGAAGACAGTGGGAAACCAGCATCAGACAGAGCTTGGAGAAAAGAACAGCATTGTGGGTACAAATCCCAACACTGGCGCTCCCAGTAGAGGTGTGGAGAGGAGGCCGAGTGGAGGTCCTTGGGGGTCATGAGTTTCTAAGATCGCCTTCCTCTCTTTGAACAAGAATCACCAGTGTGAATGGGGTTCTAATGTAGTTGTTTTTAAATGACAGTTGAAAAGGAGAGCTCCTCTGGGGAGAGAAGAGGACCTGTTACCGCAGGCGAGAGGCATCTTCCTCGGAGGAGCTCCTGGGCCACCTAGCTCTGCCTAGAGTAGCAGCCGAGGAACAGGGATTTGTGTGGATTTGTGTGTGGTTGCTCTGAGGCCCATGGACTATGGTAAGATTATGGAGCAGCAAACGTTAACTCCTGGGTCTCAAGCACTTTCCAGCTTCCGCTGTCTGTCTCAATCCTCCCCAAACTACCCACGCTCTAGCCCGTCCTCCGAGTGAGTCTGTGTGAGCTTCTTCTCTTCTCCAAGGTAAACCAAATACCAAGACTTCTCTCCCAGAGAAGTCTCCTTAACTGACCTCCTGTGTTATCCAGTCAGTTCCATCAGACCGACCCCTTTAGATGGGCCTCATTAGTTACCCACTCCTGATTCACAAAGCATGTCCCTCACAGATCCTAACTCCCTATCCTGACATGCTGTCCCCTTTTTACCAACAAGACTCATGTGGTTTCATGTAGAGAAAATATCATGGTTCTGTATGGATGTGGGACCTGTTGTTGTGGTTTGAATATGCTTGGCCCAAGAAGTGGCCCTATTTGGAGGTGTGGCCTTGTTGGAATAGGTGTGTCTCGGTGGACTTGGGCTTTAAGAACTTCATCCTAACTCCTGGAAGTCAGTCTTCCGCTAGCAGCCTTCCGATAAAGAAGTAGAACTCTCGCCCGGCGTGGTGGCGCACGCCTTTAATCCCAGCACTTGGGAGGCAGAGGCAGG
>NC_034601.1:28190270-28193636 GCF_900095145.1 Mus pahari | reverse complement strand
CTCCCTTCTCCCATTCAGACTCTAGAAAGTTCCCAATAGCTCTTTAATACCCAGTTGTAGTGGCCTGTGAATCATGCTGGCCCTCCCTTGACCCCCTTTTCTAGTTCTTTTCTCTCTCTGTCTATGTCTATATGTCATTTTTTTTTTTTTTTTTTTTTTTTTTTTTTTTACTCTTTTTATAAGACATTTCATTTCTTTTTGTTGTGTCCCTATTGTCCTACCTGCCACCACATCACTCCTGGTATGCTTGGTTCACCGACTAGATTATGACATCCAGGAAGATAATGGCCTGCAATATACCACTGAAACAGTCAGGCTGAGGCTGGGTGAGCCCCGACCCCAGATAAGCTGAGGTGACCCCTCATCCCAGGGACCAGCCATGTCCTAGACACATTCCCACCCCTCCACCACACAGACTCCAGCACTTTAAGATCAATGAGGCCTGTAGGAGAACGGCTTCCCATCCCGGGTCCTGCGCCCCTCCATCAGCACTTGGTTGTGGGAATGATCAGGATCATGTGTGGGCATGCATCCCCGAGGCTAACAGTGTGGTACGAGGCCTCATTTCCTAAGCGTTTAAGGAGAATCCTTTAATCCTCTTTTGGAGACGGTACATAGATACAGGGTTTTGTTTTTTTTTTTTTTTTTTTTTTTTTAAAGAACATGGCTAAGTAAAATTTTGGAAAGTCTGGAAATTATGCCCTGTCTTAGAGAGACACATGTATATTAGCATATAAGTCTGGTGCTAAAGCTGTTGTCTATGAAGCACACGTGAACACACTGGAGAGCTCTCCTGGGCTGAACAAATGGTTTGAAGGCCGATGTTTGCGTTTCCTCCCCAGCTGCAGTACAGACGTGTGGCCTTCTGTCCAAACACTTCCTTTTCTAGAACCTTAGATTCCTCATTTCTGAGTTGAAAGAATCAAAAACCCCCATCTAAGGACCCGGTGCACAGCTCAGAGTCGAGTGTTCATGCGTGAGGCCCTGGGTTCTACCCGCCTCGCTGATTCTAAGTGTCACGGTTGGATCAGCGTTTCTAACGTCTGCCTAATGCCCCTTCTGTCCAGCTGGAGCAGACGGTCAGTTCTGGCTTTGGCTTCTTTGCTGGGGCTTTTAGCTTTTAGGCTTCCGCAAGGAGTGCTTAACGTGGTCCTGCCGCCACCCCTCCCGCCCAGAGCCAGCTGGACAGAAGCTTGTTCTCATATTACACAGAGCTATGGCCTTCCAGTGGCTGGTCAGGAGGCTCCCTGGGCAGTTGGGAGCTGTGTGTCAACCCCACAACCTTTAGTCTGCTGAAGCTCCATGTTCTTCCCTCTCCTCATCTGCCAGGAGTGAACCCAGAATCTAATCCCAGCCTTGGGAGTTAGAGCCTGGCAGGGAACTGAAGGCGTGGTGGCTGGAGGGATGGCTCAGTGGCTAAGACCATGAGGTACTCTTTCAGGGAACCCTGATTCAGTCCCCAGCACCAAGATGGAGGCTCAGAGCCATCTGTAACTCTAGTTCCAGGTGAGCTGTCGCCATTTCTGGGCTGTGCAGGCAACAGGCACTCATGTGATGCACAGATATTTATGCAAGCAAATATTCATATACATAAAATAAAAATAAATAAAACTCTCTCTCTCTCTCTCTCTCTCTCTCTCTCTCTCTCTCTTTTTGTTTGGTTTTTTTTTTTTTTCGAGACAGGGTTTCTCTGTATAGCCCTGGCTGTCCTGGAACTCACTCTGTAGACCAGGCTGGCCTTGAACTCAGAAACCTACCTGCCTCTGCCTCCTGAGTGCTGGGATTAAAGGCGTGCGCCCGGCTCTCTCTTTTTTTAAATATTGTCATTGTTAGAGTTTTACTGCTGTGAACAGACACCATGACTAAGGCAAGTCTTATAAGGACAACATTTAATTGGAGCTGGCTTACAGGTTCAGAGGTTCAGTCTACTATCACCCGGGGGGAGCATGGCAGCATCCAGGCAGATATGGTGCAGGAGGAGCTGAGAGTTCTACATCTCCATCTGAAGGCTGCTAGTGGAAGACTGGCTTCCAGGCAGCTAGGATGAGGGTCTTAAAATTCACACCCACAGTGACTGACACTCCTACTCCACCAAGGCCACACCTACTCCAACAGGGCCACACATTCTAATAGTGCCACTCCCTGGACCGAGCCTATACAAACCATAACAAGTATCATATCTCAAATTGTCCAAAGAAACATTGAGTTGTAAAGTAAAAAAAAAAAAATCTGTGTAAAGGAAGCTGGTATGGTGGGGAAGGTTGCTATTATCACCCAGGACCATGAAAGTCCTAGGCACCCACACAGAGAAAAGCAAAGCCCGAAGATCCCAGGGTCCTGGGAGAAGATGCTCCAAGCTCCATTCCTTTCAAGTGCAGCTGTGGTGCAGTGAGGTGACCTGTGGGCCTAAGGACCCGAATTCAACCCTTGGGACCTACGTAGTGGATGGAGAGAGCCAACTTCTGAAAGTTGTCCTCTGACCTCTACACTATTGCACGAGTGCCCACCCATGCACACACACACACACACACACACACACACACACACACACACGTGATAAATTAACATAATATAAAGAAAGTACCTCTGGCTCAAGTCAGATTCCGATCTGGAGTTCACATGGATAGGTTGGCTGAGTGGCATCTCCCACTGATCGAGGCTGGGAAGGGGATCTCATGGCTCCACAGTGGCTGCTGCTTAAGACCCACGTGACACGCGGGAGCTTTGTGTTTTCCTCTCTGCTTTCCTGACCTGAAACATTACAGAGAATCCTCGTGCTCGACGTCCTGCTTCCGGCTTCACGGTACTGACAGACTGTGTGTAGACCGAGTGAAATGAGGACACGACTGGCCCAAGGGATGGTTGGGGAAGCTTGTACTGAAGATATGAGGGAGAGGACGGCCAGAGGCTTCTGAGACCAGAACAGAAAAACTAGTAGACTAAATATGGCCAGTCGATCGAACAGGGCCACAAGAAAAGAGGGGTTGGGGAGGAAGTAAGAGATGAGAGAGAGGCAAGAGAGACCAAGAGAGCGCGAAAGGGTGCGTGGCTGAAATGGCAGGGTTATGTGGGGATGTGAAGTTGGAGGAGGGAAACCCAAGGGCGAGGAGTTTAGGGAAGGGGGCGGAGTAAGAAGAGCTGAGAGGGGCCTGGACACCAGCATGGACTCTGGAACAGGCACTCACTATGCAGTGAGAGCCTGCGGGCCAGCATGCTCTTCCGTATGCCGATAGGTGCCACAGTTAGCCATTTGTCCTGGGCTTCTTTCAGACCTAACATCATAGATGTGTACAGAGCAGTTGGCATAGGAGCTTTGTGAAAAGTGGGATCTTTGTTTGTTTATGGTTTTGCTTTTTTTTTTTTTTT
>NC_034601.1:28185152-28190160 GCF_900095145.1 Mus pahari | reverse complement strand
CTGCCCTGGAACTCACTCTGTAGACCAGGCTGGCCTCAGCCTCAGAGATCCACCTGCCTCTGCCTCTTGAGTGCTAGGGTTAAAGGTATGTGCCAACCATACTCAGCTTCTTCTCCGCCAGTTCCCCCCCTCCACCCCCAATCGCTGGGCGCAACAACTAGCATCCTAATTTTCTAAGTTAAATCCTCCAGTAGCAGATCCCTGAACATCAGATCTACCACCCGAACCGGGGGACTCAGCTACCTACATCTTGACCTCCACCTGTCACTTGTCCAAAAGCCAAACACCCATTCTCGGCTTCTTGGTAATGTATTTATTTTTTAATGTATGGCTGTTTTGCCTACATATATGTCTGTGTCCCACATGTGCTCTTTGTGCCCAAGAAATCCAGCAGAGGGCATCAGATTCCCTGGACCTGGAGTTACATACAGTTGTGAGCTACCTTTTCAGTGCTGGGTTTAGAACCCAGGATCTCTGTAAGAACAGCCAGTGTTCTTAACTGCTGAGCCACCTCTCAAGCCCCTATCATTTCTTTCTTTCTTTCTTTCTTTCTTTCTTTCTTTCTTTCTTTCTTTCTTTCTTTCTTTCTTTCTTTCTTTCTTTCTTTCTTTCTTTCTTTCTTTTTAAGTAAGGGAATGTGTTTGTGTTTTCTCATACGTTATTGAAAGTTCCCTAGCCAGTGGCTGCAGACAGAGGGTCTACAAAAGTAGACCCCATCGAGATAGCACCGCACGCGCGTGGTTTGCAGGCTACAGGTGGGTGTGTTCGGTTTTTCCTGCAGCTTCATCTTGTGCTGCTGTGAATGTGGAAACACGGCTGGCTGAAGTCTGGCTACCCTGCTCAGAAGTGACCTGACTAACGGCCGGCCGGAGCAGCTTGGCCTGTCTGCCAGCTCCCTGCCTGCCCTAGGGAAAGGCAGCACTAGGATGCAGGGCTTAGAGGAATGGGCAGGGTGCACGGACTCCTAGAGGAGGTGTCCCTGTGAGAGTTCCCTCTGCCACTCCTCTGCCACAACAGGGCTCTTCCCTGGGCGAGCAGGGTGGGCAGCCTGGATGCTCTGCGGCCAGCAGGGAGACTCCTGGGAATCCCGGCGGATGTGGGAAAGGATGATTCACACAAGGAGGGACCAGGAAACATCCAGAAGCAGGGATGTGACCCCTTCCCTCAGGTGCCCCCAGTCCAAGGCTGTGTCCATGTAATTGTACCTGACCACTTCAGAAGGTGGTTGTGGCCTGCGATGTGGCTCAGTGGGTACAGGCCCTTGTCACCAAGCCTGGTGATCTGAGTTCACCTATAGGACTCATGTGGTAGAAGAAGAAAACCGATTCCTATGAGTCGTCCTCTGACTCACACGCACATGTGCGCATGAGCATGCAAGCACAAATGTGAACACGTAATACAGTAAAATGACGAAGGTGATGAACGATGACCTGGATCCTCAGTAACAGACTCTCAGGCACTCGCTGGATAAATATTCAGATTATTCACTTGTTAGAGGGCATATGTCTTGGTTCCAGAAAACTGGAAGCCCAGACAAAAGGATCTTTTTTTTTTTTTTTTGAGTTTTTCGAGACAGGGTTTCTCTGTATAGCTCTGGCTGTCCTGGAACTCACTCTGTAGACCAGGGTGGCCTCAAACTCAGAAATCTGCCTGCCTCTGCCTCCCAAGTGCTGGGATTAAAGGCGTGCGCCACCACTGCCTGGCCAAATGGATCTCTTGAGGCTCACGTCACAGTGGAAGAGGTGGGGAGGATCAGGAGTCTATGGGTCAGTTCCAGGCTAGTCCTCACTGCATGAGACTCAGCTTCAAAGCTGAGCTACAGGAAGGGTTAACAATCCAAACCAACAAAACCCCGAAGCAATCAACAGAGCAAACACAGAAGCTTTCTGGCCTCTGCCCTATGAAAGGGCAGAGGGTACCCAGAAGCATCCTTGTCAACAGCTTTTCTCCAGAGACAATTCCCCAGAAATCTTTTTTTTTTTTTTTTAAATTGGCTGACATTCTTTGGCTGTCATAACAAAATTCAGCTAGAGTTGGCTGAAGGAAAAAGGGGGAGTCTTTACAAGTCTCTATACGGTGTTATCTCATGGACCCCAAAGGCGGCCACATGACATAGCTGTTGGATGTACCTAGGACAGAACCACGGAGCCACTAGGTTGCTGCCCTGCTTGCCTGAGGGCTCTACCCACCCCCTTACCACCACCACTCCCCTTGCTGATGCATTCTTCTGAGAGTGATGGCTATGTTTTCAAGTAGTTCAAAGTTATGGCTGTCTAGCCTACGATTCCCAATGCCCAGCTTTCCACCCCGTGCCAGTGAGCAGGAAAACCTGAAACCAGTGTTCCGTGGCCACCAGAGGCCATGCAAGCAAAGCATACTTGCTAAGATGGATCTACACGGGGTATCGGTGCTGCCGAAGGAAGCAGAAGATGACCAAGTGTGATCTACCCAAGAGAGATGAGTCGTGACTGAGCAGGGACAAAACAGAACATCCTTGCTTCTGGATGATACACACTGACACAACGAGGGGCTTGAGGGGTGGGGTGGGCAGAGAGCATTCTGCAGTTGGATACCTGGGGAATGAAGAACAGGATAGTGCCATATAAGACAGCAAGAGAAGGGGAGGGCAGCCCATTCTACCATCCCTAGGGCAGAACCTCTAATGGCTCCTTCCTCTTGTTCATTCCAAAGTCCTATATCACCCACCTGCATGCCTTACTAAACAGAAGTGGGCTTAGGTTTTGTTGTTTACTTAGTGTGTGTGTGTGTGTGTGTGTGTATGTGTGTGTGTGTAGACAAAACAGGTGAATTCATGACCTGGTCCTCAGGGCATCAGGACTACATAGCAAGTGCTGAGCCATCTCTCCAGCCCCCCTAGGATGTGTTTTTAAGTGGCTCTCCCCTCTGTGCCAAGGACGACAAGGTAATACTCAACCTCTGTGACCCTGCCTCCATCCCCACAGCTCTCCTCTATGTGACCTTCCTGTCTCCCTATTTAAAAACGTTTGTCCCAAGGCAATGTTATATTTTTATTAAGGTGTTTCATATTTACTTACTTACTTACATACACAGCAAGCAAGCGATTGCGTATGTAAGACTAAGTGTGGGAGCTCCGCGCCCGTGGTGCTTGTGCTGGGTCCAGAGAACACTCGCAGGAGTCACATCAGTCAGATCTTGACTTCCACCCTGTGTGTGAGGAACTCATGACACCAGGCTTGGCTGCATGCGTTGTTACCCCCAAGCCACCTCAATGTCATGCTTTACCTGCTGAGCCTCTTGTGGGAGGGGTGCGCATGTATTCATGTGTGTACAAGCACCCACCATGTTTATCTACTGAGCCTCATCCCCAACCCTTTGAACCCCTTATTTAAAAAACCAGTGATTACATCAGACTCACTCAGACAATGGAGAAAAATATCATATCTGAAAATCCTTCATTTGAGTCGGGAATACAGCTCAGTGGTCCTTTGGGCACCAGGGTCTGAACAGGTTCACAGGTCCCAGGATTAGGGCATGGATGGCTTCTGGCATCATGATCCATCTCATCTCGGAAGCTGTGTCTGCCGGCTTGGAGGCCTCCTTGCCTGCCGCATCTCCAGTCCCACACGAAGCTCAAGAAACATTTGTCAAGTTGACGAGGGAGGAATAGTAAAACAGATCAACCGAAAAGCTTACCCTCTCAGCTTTCCAGTCTTGTTTTCACTCTGGGGTTGGTTGCTCTATCTTAAGATCTTCAAGGACCAGAAGGACCTCCTCTCTGACTGAGCAATCTGTTCTCCCAACTGGCCCGGAGTGTAAAAAGGAACACAGCCTATCATTGGAGGCTGGGAGGGACTCTAGGCTGCAAGGAAAAAAAATGAAATGCGCAGTCTGTCTGCAACCTACAGTAGCAGCTTTCATAGCTGCTTAAAGCAAAACAAAGAAGCCCGCACTCCGTGCAGCTGCAGCACTGGCCATGGACCCAAAGGAAGGACCAAGAACCCAGTGAGGTGTCTGCAGGGTCCTCCATGACTGCTGGGGGGTGGTGTCCCGATGGATGACAAGCTGATGGCTGGACAGGAGGTGGAGGTCACTGAGGCTGCACAGGGAGACCCTGTGTAGTAGGAATTTTGATTTCTTTAAAAACACAGAAATCAGGCTGGTGAGATGGCTCAGCGGTTAAGAGCGCTGACTGATCTTCTGAAGGTCCTGAGTTCAAATCCCAGCAACCACATGGTGGTTCACAACCACCCGTAATGGGATCTGACGCCCTCTTCTGGTGTGTCTAAAGACAGGTACAGTGTATTTACATATAACAATAAATAAACCTCATATACATAATAAATAAATAAATCTTAAAAAAAACCAACAACACAGAAATCTTATAGAGATATATGTTTTTGTTTTAATCCTAGGTATCACATGTGGGGCTGCTTTAGATTGTCCATGGCCGCAGGCTCTATGATTTGCCTCGTGCTCTAGCAGGGGCTTTTTTTTTTTTTTTTTTTTTTTACCAGCTGCAAATAGTTTCTGCAAGTGTATGATATGACATTTGGAATACTGGGAACTCTTGAGAAAATATCAAAATGGTACAGACCTGGGGGGGGGGTGTTTCTTCCTCCCGACAGACCTGGGGGGCGTGTTTCTTCCGACAGACCTGGGGGGGGCGTGTTTCTTCCTCCCGACAGACCTGGGGGGCCGTGTTTCTTCCTCCCGACAGACCGGGGGGGGGGCGTGTTTCTTCCTCCCGACAGACCTGGGGGGCCGTGTTTCTTTCTCCCGACATACCTGGGGGAGGCGTGTTTCTTCTTCCCGCTGCTCCTTCTGCTTGCAGTTGCTGGTATCCTGACTACAGAGATCAAACGTGCCCCAAGGAATCCGATGCCCACAATCAGCAGGAAGTAGTCTAACAATATAGATGCCCTCTTTCCCCTCTAACCTTCTCTCTCTCCTACCTAGTGCTTGGGGTTGGCGGCGGTGGGGGGTGAGGGGGGGCGGTTGCAAGGGATGAGGGAGGGGCGGGGCGGGG
>NC_034601.1:28175252-28184711 GCF_900095145.1 Mus pahari | reverse complement strand
GGTTGCTGGGATTTGAACTCCGGACCTTCAGAAAAGCAGTCGGGTACTCTTAACCACTGAGCCAGAAGTAACTCCAACAAGCCCAAGTACCCATGGTCCCAGCAGAGGCTTAGGCCTTAATCCTAACTTAGGCTCATGGTCCCAAGCACATATTTCCTGTTGGGATTCATTGTGCACATACGGAGAGGATGTCTTAGATAAGAAAACGTGGGAAAGCTGCCTTTTGTGACTACAGGAAGCATACACAATGCTTGCAAGGCAGAGCTGTTGGCAATGTCCTCCTCTGACCCCCCTATTCCCACCCCACCCCCGCTTACACCCACTCAGGGGACACGACCAGCATTCTAATTGCTGGGAAACAGTTGACTGGTTCTTGCTTTGCTGTGTGGTCAGGAGTATTTGGGACCCAGGGAAGGCGCTCTTCATATCCTAACTCAACCCTGGCTGTCCTCTGAGGACCGCCAGGTGAGTGCCCGGGGCAGTTGCTATGAACACCCTCTGGATTTCCCAGTGGAATCAGGGCTTGGTTCCAGGTGTCTGTGATGTGGAAGAAATTTCATCCTGTTTAACTACTGCCTTTCCCGTGACAGTGTGACTATGTTGAGGTGGTTCATCAGGTCCTGAGGGCTGCTGCAGCCTCACAGCCCAGCCCTCAGTCTAAGGAAGTGCTAAGTATCTGCCCTCAAGGTTAAGTAAGAACAGCCTTATGCCTCTGGCTAGGTGGGGTTTTGGTTTGTTGTGGTGGTGGTTACTATTCGGTTGTTTTGTTATTTGTTATTTGTTTGTTTGTTTTCTTCTTCACTAATGGGATCCTGGCTTGTGGGTTATTTGCTAGAACTAGGGAAGTTCAAAAAGACTAGATTAGCAGGACATTGGTGGCGCACGCCTTTAATCCCAGCACTTGGGAGGCAGAGGCAGGCAGATTTCTGAGTTCAAGTCCAGCCTGATCTACAGAGTGAGTTCCAGGACAGCAGGGATACACAGAGAAACCCTGTCTCGAAAAAACAAACAACAAAAAAAAAAAAACACAAAAAAACCCCCCACAAAAAAACACAAAACAAAAAACCACTTTCTGTGTATGTGTGAGTGCTTGCATGTATATGTATATGCCTGGCCTATCAAAGGCCAGAAGAAGGGGTCAGATATCCTAGAACTGGAGTCATAGATGGTTGTTAGTTACCATGTGGGTGCTGGGAACCAAACCCAGGTCCTCTGCAAGAGCAAGGAGAGCACTAACCATCGAGCCATCTCTCCAGATCCATTTCCTTAATACTTAAGAAATATTTCTTGAGAGCCTGTTCAGTGAGTGGCAGGAAGTGCTCTTTCTCAGAGACACATTCCGACACAACCGTTGGTGAGACAGACACCTTTGGTTCTGGTGCTCTGTCCTCTGCTCTGGACAAAGCCTGGAGCGGACCAAGAGGGCCTGCAGAGAGGCTCCAGTTGCTCATCCAGAGGACCGGAGTTCGGTTCCTAGCACCACATGGTGGCTCATCACCATCTGTAATTGGATCCGATGCTCTCTTCTGACCCTGAAGGCCCCAGGCATACAGGTGGTGCACAGGCATACATTCACACAAAAGCTGTTATATACATGAGAGAGGGAGGAAAGGAGGGAGGGAAGGAAGGAGAGACTCAGAGCTCCCCTGGGCAAAGGGCCCCTGCAGGTCGGAGGCAAGGATCAAGCTCCTTGCCTCACACAGATTTCATTGGACTGATGTGTTAGAGTTTGGGGCATTAAAAATACCTCCCCGCCACCTTCCCATCTCCCCTCCTTCCCTGCCCTGCCTATATGTAGTCAACCAACACCATGAGGATTTTCTGATTACCTTCTCTGCATTTGCAAACCTAAGCCAAAACAAAAGCTTCCAAGGGAGTTTTCCCTTCCACACCTACCAGCCTCTTTCTCCTAATGTAGTCCACTGAAAGACTGAGAGTCTGGCAGATCAGGTAGCAAGGCACAGACTCTGGGGCGCAGAGTTTGGCTTACTTTGAAATTCTTTCTTGGGCTGGAGGGGTTGATCACTGGAGAAAGCACTTCTCACCAAGCCTGAGGGCCAGAGGTTGATCCTCAGTCTCTATGTGCTAGAGAGAACTGAATCTGCAAGTTGCCCTCTGACCTCCACACATGTGCTATGTGTGCACACAAAGGGAAATAGATGTTGGATAGATATAAAGACAGACAGTAGATGATAAGTATATAGGTACAAATATAAATGACAGAGCGATAGATGGGCAGAGATATGACAGATGCCACTGTACGTAAACACTCCTGACTCAGCACCCAGGCAGGACAGAAAGACAAGGGACAGGAGAAAGAGCTGATGGTTTCTGTCTTATGTTTCTTGCTGGTATCTTTGACAGGAGTCCATTGCTCACCTCTATTCTTAGCTTGTAGTGGATGTCCTGGGGATAATTATATTTGATGTTAATCCCGTGAGTGGTTGCGAACAAGGAATGAGTCAGGAGATTTCCTGTAAACCTGCTTCCCACCTTAATTTGTAAAATAAAGGAGAGCTGATGATTGGGCAGATAAAAGGGAAAGTGGAGCATAAGGTGAAGAGAGAGAAGGAGAGAGAAGAGGGAGAGGGTGCAGAGGAGGAGGAAGAAGAAGAAGAAAAGCTGAGCAGAAGCACATGGCCTGGAGAAACTGCAAGTTCTAAGGGGTCTCATAAGCTGTGGAAGATGGTAGTGTAGCAGAAGATTGCCCAATCTAGGCGCACAGCATGTATTCACATTAACTGAGTTGTGTTTTCATTGCCGGGGTATATTTGGGTTGGAGATTTACTGCAACATTATGTTTCTTGCTGGCATCTTTGACAGGAATCTATTGTCCATTTCTGTTCTTAGCTTGTGGTGATCTGGTAGCTGGGGTTCAGAATTTGTTCCTGCCATCTGTTGATTCAAAACCACAGCTCTCATCTTTTTTTTTTTTTTAATATTTATTTATTTATTATATGTAAGTACACTGTAGCTGTCTTCAGACACTCCAGAAGAGGGAGTCAGATCTTGTTACGGATGGTTATAAGCCACCATGTGGTTGCTGGGATTTGAACTCCGGACCTTCGGAAGAGCAGTCGGGTGCTCCTACCCACTGAGCCATCTCACCAGCCCCATAGCTCTCATCTTAAAGGAAATAAGAGACAATTTATTCTGGAGCCATTTTTAGTGACCATGGTCCTGGGAACACAAACTCCATGTTCCAATGTGGAAGTAACTTTATGAAGCTTTTATAAATTTCCTGAAGAAATAAACCGAGTTTTTTTGTTTGTTTTGTTTTGTTTTTCGAGACAGGTTTTGTAAGACCCCAACTCAATTTGTTTCTTAGACCCCAACTCAATTTGTTTCTTAGACACCTAAAAAGAGTTCTTTGTTCTTTTGCTTTCAGCCTGAGTTACTAATTACCTCTGGACCTGGCTCGTCTTAAACTCAGACTGGTGCAGGAAGCCTTATGTCCTTCTACCTGACAGCTAGAAAAGTGATAACTGCTGGATGTTCTGCCAGGTGCCTGCTTTCTGGTATTAAAAGCCAGGAATGTTTACCAAAAGATAGCTTATGACCCCTACACCATAAATGAGCCATACAGCTCCTCCGGAGAAAAACTGTAAACTCAACTTTCTTTGTGAACTTCTCCCCACCCATTCCTTATGGTCTTTCCTTTAAAAGCCCTCAGTTGAAACAGCTCAGGGTCGATCTCCTATGAGCTTGTCCTCAACATGTTGATTTTTCCTGGTTAAACCTCATGCATATTGCATCAAGAATGGTTTCTCTCAAGTTACTGGGGCGTCATCTCATCCTGGGACTGGAGCGAGGATATCCCCTGAAACGGGGGTCTTTCAGTTTCTCTGTGTACTCCTGGCTATCCTGGAACTCACTCTGTAGACCAGGCTGGCCTCAAACTCAGAAATCCACCTGCCTCTGCCTCCCAAGTGCTGGGATTATTAAAAGCGTAAGCCACCACTGCCCGGCAATAAGTAGAGTTTAAAATATATCGATGTCCACTCCCAGTGACATACTTCCTCCAGCAAGGCCACACCTCCTAGTCCTTCTGATTCTTTTAAACAGTTCTATTCCATGTGACTGAGCATTCACACATATGGGCCTATAAGGCCCATTATAGCTGTCCCTCAGCCATGGATGAACTAACTGGGTACCTACCTGAAAGGGAGGCTGGAAATGAAAAGGGACAGGGTGGGGGTGAGGGGGGGCGAGAGAAGAATAAAGCCAAGACAAAGGTCTCTGAACATTGCACAAGGTTTAATTTTCAGCTCTGAGTTTATATAGGGAAAACCCAGACCTCACAGAGCTATCTGTCCCTTCTGCCAGAGGCAAGGGAAAGGACTTCTTCTGGGAGAGGGGAACCAGATTCACAAGTTCCTGAGGAATGCTGGCTTTTGTCTAATGGCCAGACTGCCTTTTGGGGTGTGGAAAACTGGAGTTTCTGGGTTTTTTGTTTGTTTGTTTGGTTGGTTGGTTTTGGTTTTCAAGACAGGGTTTCTCTGTATAGCCCTGGCTGTCCTGGACTCACTCTGTAGACCGGGCTGGCCTTGAACTCAGAAATCCGGCTGCCTCTGCCTCCTGAGTGCTGGGATTAAAGGTGTGCACCACCATCGCCTGCTGAAAACTGGAGTTTCATTTGGATCTAACTGGCAATGCCTGCTGGGATTGTGACTGTAGTGACATGCATCCAGCCAGATAGCCAGATGCCAAAGGGAGAAACCATTTAGGGAGGAGATGGCTCCTTTAGTAAGATGTCGGTAGCCATGCGCCCAGGCAGTGTTCATGTACCAGGATCCACATTACTGATGATGGTGGCTCTGACACTTCCTGTCAGCTCTTCTGCCCAGGGCTCATCTCAGACAAGGAGGCTGCTGCCAATCATTATGACCAAGAACATACACCATGGGCAAGGATATCACTGAACTTGTCGTGAGAGGAATTCACAAGTGTACGGTCTTCAGGGTTTCTCAATTTTCCACACGCACCCCTCCCCTTTCTGGTTCTAGCTCTCTGTTGATTATGGTAAGATGCTCATGCTGGATTCTAAACCAAACCAGACTCCCAGGTTTCTAAAGCTGTAGTTGGGCTGACAGCTCTACCTCCAACCCTCCTCGAGCATACACCAATTGTGTCTTTGTGATGGACTGAGCCTGCCTGTGACATTACATAGATACCTTCAAACTGACCTCAGTTGCTTTATTGACCAGATGCCTGCTGGACCACCATTTCTCTCAGGCTTGATGAAGCCCTAACTATTAATGTGATAAGACCCCAGAGCAATATGGGGTCTGTTCCTATACCCATCTCCTTCTGGTCATGAGGAAGCCTACACAAGGGGTGTGTATGTGTGGTGCTGACTCCAAGCCTAAATCTGAAGCAGGCAGGTGGCTCTGCTGTGTGCAGGTCTCCATGGCCCCTGGGAAGGTGTGAGGCTGGGGCCTCCCTAGGCCCCAACCAGGGTCTCCCAAAGTAGGAAGGTAAGTTCCCAGAGAGCAGGGCTCCAAGTACGGACAGACTGGGCAGGAGAGGCCCTGAGTGGGTGGATGTCTCCCTTGACAGAGCTTGGAACAGACTCCTGGTCAGCAGCTATTGAGGCTGGCTTTCCCTTAACCTGCCCAGATTGGGACTTCAATACTGCTAAGGTGCGACTCTCTGTCTATCACCATTCTCTGTTGGCAGGTCTCAAGGTGGCTGCAGGATAGCCCACTACTTTGGCCAAAGATAAAAAAGATATTGGTCAGGAAGACAATGAGAGGCCCACAGCTTTCTTAGGATCATAGAGACATTCCGACAGTACACCCCCATGGACCTGGAATTACCAGAATCGAAAGCAGCGGTAGCTCTAGCTTTTATCACCAGGCACCATCAGATATTTGGAGAAGGTAAAAAAGGTCCTAAAAAGATAGAGAGCGCCAGGAAACCCAACAGCAGCAACAGCAACAACAACCAAAACCAAAACCAAACAAAAAACCTACCAGCTCCCCTGTTGATAATGAGAGCTCAACATTCTATCTTGCTAAAACCTGAAGATAAAGTCTCTTCAAAAAGGTCTTGGGTCCGAGGGGGCAACAGACGGAGGCCCTTCATTAAGACCTGAGTGAGTACAGAGTCCAGTTTCCTAACATGACCCTCCTATAGTTTGTGAATGACCTCCTGGTGACAGCAGATACCAAACACAATGACTAAAGGAGACCCAGGACCTCTTGGAGGTCCTGGGGAATTTAGACTGTCGAGCCTCCACTAAAAAGGCCCAACTCTGCCAGCCACAGGTGACCTTTCTAGGTTACAAATTAAGAAAAGGTCAGAGGTGGCTCCCCAAGGCCTAGGAGGAAAAAAAGCCTTAATTTCTACACCAGCTTTAGGGGTGCCAGAAACGAATAAACCCTTCCATCTTTTCATGGACGAGAGATCTGAGATAGCCAAAGGTGTATCGACTCAGACTCGGACCCTGGCGCTGGCCTATCTGTCAAAGACATTAGACCCAGTTGCCAGAGGCTGGCCCTCCTGTTTGCGGCATCATCACAGCCACGGACCTCCTGGTTAAGGATGCTGACAAACTCACTGGGCCAAAGTCTGACCATCACTACGCCTCAAGCTATCGAATGGGTATCCAAACAGCCACCACTCCTAATCAATGGTTCACCAGTGCCAGAATGTGTCATTACCACTCTCTCCACTTAAATCCTCCTTGGACGACCTTTCAGACCCCAACTTCCCTGAGCCCAGCTCCCCTCTGCCTGGTCTAGACCCCAGTGGGCCACTACATGGCTCGTCGGACACTTTGGCCCACATCCATGGGACCAGACCAGGTCTTCAGGATACTCCCTTGATAGATGATGAGGTTCACCTATGACAACAGCTTCCTCCAAAAAGGACACAGGTATGCAGGAGCAGTGGTAGTGTCAGAGACCGGGACTATCTTCATTTGCCACAGCCCATATCTATGGGGCCATCTACAGAGAGAGGAGCCTCTTGACGGCTGAAAGAGAGACGATCAAAGGAGATTCTTGCCTTCTACAAACATTAAAAGGGCCCCCCAAACCATTCATTGCCCCAGTCCAATGTCACAATATATGATAGAAAATGACAGAAAATTTTTTAAAGGATTTATTTATTTATTTTGTATATAGCAGTCTCTTGCATGTATGCTTGAAGACCAGAAGAGAACATCGGATCCCATTACAGATGGTTGTGAGTCACCATGTGGTTGCTGGGAATTGAACTCAGGACCTCTGGAAGAGCAGTCAGTGCTCTTAATCACTGAGCCATGTCTCCAGCCCCTGCCAGACAGAAAATTCATTCTCCCTGAGGAGCTGGGTACTCACATGCTGAAAAAGATGCATCGTTCCTCGTACATGGCTATCTGAATGACCTGATCAGGCATACACATGACAGGATAAGAAATGCCAACTCCAAAATCACTAAAATTGTTAAGAGACTACAAAGCCACCAATGTAGTGGCCAATTAAAAAAACTCCAACAGCAGGCTCCATAGGAGACCTGAAGCCTATTAGAAAACTGACTTCAGGGGCTGGTGAGATGGCTCAGCAGGTAAGAGCACCCGACTGCTCTTCCAGAGGTCCTGAGTTCAAATCCCAGCAACCACATGGTGGCTCACAACCACCTGTAACAAGGTCTGACGCCCCCTTCTGGAATGTCTGAAGACAGCTACAGTGTACTTACATAAATAAATAAATAAATAAATAAATAAATAAATAAATAAATAAATCTTAAAAAAGAAAAAGAAAAAAAGAAAACTGACTTCACTGAAGTAAAACCAAAACAATTTAAACATAAATATTTCCTGGTGTTTATAGATGCCTTTTCAGGTTGGACTGAGACATTCCCCACCAAGCATGATAGTTCATCCATGGTAATAAAGAAGCTCTTAGAGGACATACTGGCAAGGCGTGGGCTTCCCCAGATGATAGGGTCAGACAGTGGACCAGCTTCTGTGTCCCAGGTAAGTCAGGGACTAGCCAATATTCTAAACATTGATTAGAAACTTTATTGTACATATAGACCCCAGAGTTCAAGACAGGTAGAAAAAAATGAACAAAGCCCTAAAAGGGACCTTAACTAAATTGACCTAAGAGACTGATGATGATGGGGTAACTCTCCTTCCCTTCGCTCTCTACTGGACACGAAACTTCCCTTACCAGATGGGACTCACCCCTTATGAAATCAAGTTCAAGATACCCACCCCCAATTGTTTTTAATATATAGGCAGAGATCATCGCTGAATTGGAAGATCACCAATTGCTAGACCATCTCAAAGGTGCCCAATGGACTCATAAACATGTTTGGCCTAAACTTTGTGTCCTCTATGAAACAGGGGTGATTAGAGCCTCATTACAAAGGTCCCTATATTATCGTCTTGACCACACCCACCACCCTGAAGGTCGATGGGATTACAACGTGGATCCATCACACAAGCCCAAATTGCAAGCCCATTTGCAGTTTAAGACAACCCTGACTAGCGGGAGGAAACTCAGCCTCAGGACTCCCTCCTGTCTCCCATTGATGGGGCCCCTACCCAAGCTCCAGGGACACCACTAGGACTGGGTAAGCCGGCTTTGGCTTGTATAAAATAAAGAAGGGGGAGATATTGGCAGCTATGTTGCCTGCTTCTGTGAGAGCCTGCCTGTCAGGCAGAGTCAAGTCAGACCAGGGTCTACTGGTGGATTTCCTGACCTGCTGATGTATGGAATAGGAGGGGGTATACATGAAGCCCACGAAGTCAAGGGGCTGAATGCCGTGTAAATCTTGGAGGAAGCAACAGGGAGGAATAAGAAGGCCTCCAGATGGGGACAGATATCGAACGTACGTCAGCCATTGTCTCTGCTTCCCATGATTGACTTCATCGCCCACGATGCTGTAGAGTATACAAAGCCTAAGAGAACTAAACTCAGGCTGCCACAGGATTAACTGGACAGCACTCCCGATTTCTAACCTTTGTCTCTGAGTCGTCTTTTCCGTCTTCCCTATAAATCATCCTCACTCCCTGCACCTCCCCTGCAGAGGATTGCTTAACTTTGTCCCTGCCAGACCGGTACACCCCAACACACCTGTCTTTGTCATTTGCTCTGGCCATAAGAAGTCCTACTGTTAGGGTCTAAGCCTCGCCAAAGAATGACACCCAGACTCAAATAGCAAGCAAAAGCAAAGAGCATTTACGTAGTTGAATTTCCTGCATGCAGGGGTCTCCCCAGCAGGCCCGTGCTACATTCTCTCCAGTAATGACAAGTACAACAGGCCCCCAAAAACCTGGGCGCTGTCGCGAGGCAAAAAGTTCAGGGAAACTTAGTCTCCTGGAATCGTGGAATCATGTATAACGAATGCTCCAATGTCCTTGCTTTAGTTAGAAAACAGATCCATGTGCTTTCCCTTAATACATAGCCAAGTTAGATCCTAGGCAGTCAGTCCTTGAGCTGACCCTGGGTTTAGGTAGCTAAGTCA